>NW_017676869.1:7055-37784 GCF_001879085.1 Nicotiana attenuata
AGGGGTATTTTTGTCCAGTTTTTCTAGCCTAGTATAAATAGAATATTTTATTATTTCTAGGTCAAGAATTAGATATCAGATAGCAGCAGCACTCGTGAGACTCAAGTTTTAGCCTATTTTGGGCATTTTCATCTTGTTTTATCGTGGATTCTTGTAGATTAACATTCTAGTTAATTAATATGTTGATTTTATCTACTACTTCTTCAATTTCTGTTGCTATTATGTCTAGCTAAACTTAGCAAGGGTTGTGGCTCAACCCTAGTGTGGGTTATTAATGGGTGTGATTGTTTAATGCTTGAATGATGTTGGGTGTTTGCTATTTTGGTTAATTTTATGATTTAACTAGGATTTGGTGGTTGCAAACACTAAGTCTAGCCTAGTGGGTCTTGACTCTTCTTAAGAAAGAGTGTCTATGACTCCAAAATTAACCCAACAAGGAATTGGGATGGACCCATGCGAATGGTAGTCCAATTAACGGGTTAAACCTCGAGAGAGTAATTACCCAACTTGAACCCTAAGTTGCTTGGGCTTGTTGGCCTACCCAATTGGTCTCGAGAGAGTCAATTGGGCAAAATCACTCTTTCTACCGAGAGGTGAGAGAGTGAGTGCAATCGTGCAACGGTTATAGCATAAGCCCCATAATCATCATTCTTGTATTAGGAATCTCTACCCGTTAGTTGACCACCTAGGTAAATGCCACGACCCTAGTGTCTTTCTCTATCTTGCATACAACCTAGAATTACTATCTTAGCATAATTTGGTTATAATTAGTAGTTGTTAAATTGTAGTTGATAATCATAAAAACCCAAAAAATGATAGAAGATCAATTAGAAGCAAACACGCATTTCTAGACTAAGCAAATATCCAACTCCCTTTCTAGCTCCCTGTGAAAATTGACCCTGATACCACTATTGGGTAAAAGTATTAGCGCCCACTCTTCCTAAGGTTGAGTCCGCTGCGATCACTAAAACGTTGCAACACAGCGAGCAGGCTGTAGCGGATATGACCCTGTTATGTGCGGCCGCTGAGCGTGAAATGTTGAGGGGTGTTAGCGACGGGGACCTATCATGGAGGGTCGCTGGCGCGGCCTTACAGGTAGCTTTCAGTTTTCTCTGTGTGCCGTAAGGCTAACTGTCATGCGTACTAACCTGCCTTTCCTTTTTCTTCTCCTTTTTAGACTCTCATTTTGAAGGTGGAGAGGAGGCGGCGGGCGCACAAGAAGGCAGCCACTTTCGACAAGATGGCGAAGAAATACCAACGGTGCCGCACCAAGCATCGGGCGCGGGCGGACCTGCTCAAGCAGGGCCCGAAATTTTGGGTGTTTCGTGAGGGTCTCGAACAGTCGGAGGCCCAATTGAAACGGAGGGTGGCCGAGCTGGAGCAGATCGACGAGCAGCTGATGACTGCTCTTGCTCAGAACATTGAGCTGGAGACTCTTCTGTAGTCTAAGGAAGAAGAGTTGGAGGTTGGCTGTGGGGTAGCGGCGGAAGCTGCTGATTTGCGGATCAAGGTTGCCGCTTTGACCACCGAACTCGATGCCATGGCGGCTGAGATTGAAGTCCTTAAGTGGATTGCTGCACCAAGGCCTGATGAGTATGTGCATCGTGAGGCGCATGATATGTGGGTGTACGCCGAGGCCAGATTGGTGGTATTCGAGGAGTTCTTAGCTGCGGGTCGAGCCACTGAGGCGGAGGTTCAGGAGCAACGAGGCATAGCCCATGTCGCCCGTGAAACTTGTGGGTATAGTTCTGATTTCGCAGACCGGGCGGGCTATAACTCTGAAGACGTCAACCGTCTAGAATTCGGCTTTTGGATTTTTGCAACTTATCAACCCGGGGGCGGCGATGAACAAGATGTCGGTCAGGCAGGGGACGAAGAGCAGAATGGCGGTCACGCTGGGGGTGACGGGCGAAGCAGCGAGGCCTCTTAGGACTTGTATATATTTTGTTTTGTCGTATTTTTGAATGTAAATGGGACCTTTTGTAAGGTCAAGTGTTCATGCATTTTTTTGAATGATAATGAAAGTCGTACTTTTGCTACCATTCTTTTCCTTTTGTATCTTTTATTTTTGGTACCTTGTCTTCGCAGAGCGGGTGCTCATTTGTAGGATTTTCAGTGTGTTTCTCGAACGTTGTCTGTGTTATCCGCCGATAGGATGCGGCTTTGACGCTAAATAGTGGTGGCTTTAGCTAATGATGGCATCACTTCAATTGTTAGTTGAGTGCCTTTCGTCGTAGTCGAATAGGATCGGCGACTGTTAAGTCCAATTGGCCTTAGCCATAATACTGTCGATGGCCTTAGCCATGTACGTAACTTCGACTGTCGTCGAATTACTTGTTTGTCGTAGTCGAGCTGGGTCGACTTGTTGACGACGATGGCCTTAGCCATAATACTGTCGATGGCTTTAGCCATGTACGTAACTTCGACTGTCGTCGAATTACTTGTTTGTCGTAGTCGAGCTGGGTCGACTTGTTGACGATGATGGCCTTAGCCATAATACTGTCGATGGCCTTAGCCATGTACGTAACTTCGACTGTCGTCGAATTACTTGCTTGTCGTAGTTGAGCTGGGTCGACTTGTTGACGACGATGGTCTTAGCCGTTCATACATTGGAGATGGCCTTAGCCGTTCATACATTGGAGATGGCCTTAGCCGTTTATACATTGGAGATGGCCTTAGCCGTTTATACATTGGAGATGGCCTTAGCCGTTCATACATTGGAGATGGCCTTAGCCGTTTATNGTTCATACATTGGAGATGGCCTTAGCCGTTCATACATTGGAGATGGCATTAGCCGTTTATACATTGGAGATCATGCTAGTTCAGTCCCTTTGTCATGTCAGTCAGGAGAGCGTATGGAGTGGCTGGTATGATAAACTTGTTCCGCAAATATCTCCGGGTGCCCCCTCTGTCGCCTCGTTAAAAACCTCCCCAAGAAAACCCAATTGGGACAAAACTCGGGTAAGGGAAAAAGATTGCAACTCGGGAGACGCCTTTCAGAAATGGAAATACTTGAGGTGGGCGACGTTCCAATTGTTTTGGAGCGTTTTTCCTTCCATTGTTTCTAATTGAAAAGCTCATTTACTTGCTGCTACTGTGATTTTGTAGGGTCCGTCCCAGTTGGTGCCCAGTTTTCCTTCGCTTGGGTCTTTTGATGCCAATGTTTTGGCTTTGAGGACGTAGTCTCCCACTTTGAGTGGTCTTATTTTGGCTCTCTTGTTGTAGTATCTTTCGACTTGTTGTTTCTGAGCCTCCAATCTTATGTGGGCCATTTCTCTTCTTTCCTCAGCCTCATCGAGGTCTTGAGGTCTGTTTATGTCGTTCTCTGCTCCGCTGGTATGTGAATACCTCAAGCTTGGTTCGCCGATTTCGACTGGTATGACCGCGTCGGTTCCATAGACCAGAGAGTACGGTGTTTCTCCTGTGGAGGACTTTGGTGAGGTCCGGTGCGCCCACAACACTTCCGGCAGTAGCTCGGGCCATAGCCCTTTGGCTTCCTCGAGTTTCTTCTTTAGTATGTTCAGTATGGTTTTATTGGAAGACTCTGCTTGGCCGTTGGCGGCGGGGTGATATGGCATGGAGAGTATTCGCTTAATATGCCATTTGTCGAAGAACTTTGTTGTTTTTTTGGCCGATGAACTGTCGCCCGTTGTCGCAGCTGATTTCCTTGGGGATGCCGAAACGGCAGATGATATTCTTCCATATGAAGGCGATGACTTCCTGTTCGCGTATTTGGGCGTACGCACCTGCTTCCACCCACTTGGAAAAATAGTCAGTTAAAACTAATAGAAATTGTACCTTTCCTCGTCCCGCTAGTAGTGGACTGATTATGTCCACTCCCCATTTGATGAAAGGCCATGGGGAAGTGACTGAGTGGAGTGGTTCTCCTGGTTGATGTATCATTGGGGCATACTTTTGGCACTGTTCGCATCGGCGAACATATTCTGCTGCTTCTTTCTTCATAGTTGGCCAATAATAGCCTGCCCGTATTATGCAGCGCACGAGGGCGCGGTTACCTGTGTGGGCGCCGCAGTGACCTTCGTGTACCTCTTCGAGCACTGGCCTCGTTTGGTGCGGCCCTAGGCACTTGGCCAGGGGTCTGCCAAACGTTCTTTTGTAGAGCTCGTGGTTTATCAGGCAATACCGAGCGGCCTGTACATGGAGCTTCTTGGCTTCTTTTTTGTCGGGTGGGAGCGTTCCATCCTGCAGATAGGATACAAACTGGTTGCGCTAGTCCCAAGTCAAATTTAAGGAGAGTACCTCAGTGTGATCAATGGCTGAATGGAGGAGGGTGACCACGCTTTCTTTGTTGAAGTTTTTAGTGGCTGCGGCCAATTTTGCTAGACCGTCTGCTTCAACGTTCCGTGCCCTCAGAACTTGTTCGAAGCGGCACTCGTCGAACTCGGTCATTAATCTGTGGATTTCTGACCGGTATTTCTACAATCCCTGCTCCTTGATTTGGTAAGTCCCGGTGACCTGATTCACCACGAGTTGGGAGTCGCAATGGAGAATGTGTCGTCGGGCTCCATACTTGATGGCTAGTTTTATACCTGCAATAACAGCCTCGTACTCGGCCTCGTTGTTAGTCATCTCGGGACATCGTATGGACTGGCGAATTATTTCGCCCGTGGGGACCTCGAGAACGAGTCCCAGTCCCGATCCCGAGGCATTAGCGGCGCCATCAGTGTAAAGAGTCCATAGGTCGGTGTTGGAGGGGGCATGACGTGCCTCTAGTTCCGCCTTTGGTAGTATCTCTGCGCTGAAGTCGGCTATAAAGTCGGCAAGTATTTGCGACTTGATGGCGTTTCTTGGGTGATATGAGATATCGTGCTCGCTGAGCTCTATGGCCCATCTGGCGAGCCTGCCTGATAACTCAGGCTTATGTTGGATGCTTCTTAAGGGGAAGGTCGTCACTAGTTTTATGGGGTGGCACTGAAAATAGGGTCGGAGCTTCCGAGAAGCTACGACCAATGCCAAAGCAAATTTTTCAAGGTGTGGATACCGTGTTTTGGCGTCCACTAAGGTTTTGCTGATATAGTAAATAGGAGATTGCGTACCTTCGTTTTCACGAACCAAGACTACGCTGACGGCGACCTCGGATACGGCCAAATATACCAGCAGGGGCTCGCCTGGACTTGCTTTGGCCAGCAGTGGTGGTGAAGATAGGTATGCTTTCAATTTCTCAAGGCTTCGACGCATTCTTCATTCCACTGTAACCCATTGCCCTTTCTCAGCACATTGAAAAATTTATGGCACCTGTCGGAGGATCGTGAGATGAACCTGGATAGGGCGGTTATTCGCCCCGTCAGCTTTTGCACCAGTTTTTTGCTGTTCATCATCTCAAGTATCGCGTCTATCGCCTTGATCTGATCTGGGTTGACCTTGATGCCTCGTTGAGATACGAGAAATCCTAAGAATTTTCCTGAGGTCACGCCGAAGGTGCATTTCTCGAGGTTCAGTTTCATCCCGTACCTTCTCAATATCCTGAAGGCTTCTTTCAGATGGTCGATGTGGTCCTCTTTTCTTGTCGACTTCACCAGCATATCGTCAATATAGACTTCCATAGTCTTACCAAGCTGCTCTTTGAACATTTTGGTGACCAGCCTTTGGTACGTAGTCCCTTGGTGGGTGATGAAAGTCGTCTTCTCCTGGTCCTCCTCGGCCATCATGATTTGATTGTAGCTGGAGTAGGCATCTAAGAAGCTCAACAGTTCATGTCCTGCGGTGGCGTCGACAATTGGTCGATGTGGGGTAGTGGGAATGAATCCTTTGGGCATGCTTTGTTCAGATCGGTGAAATCCACACACATTCTCCACTTCCCATTTTTCTTTTTGACCATGACGACATTGGCGACCCACTGGGGGTACTTTGATTCTCTGATGGAGCCGTTGGCCAGTAACTTGTCTACTTCCTCGCTGACCGCTTCATTGATAGCGGCGTTGAATTTCCTTCTCATCTGTCGCACGGGCGGATGTAATGGATCGACATTCAGCTTGTGGGTGGCGATGTCCCGTGGGATTCCCGGCATATCTGAATGGGAAAAAGCAAAAAAATCTGCATGGTTAGTTAGGAATTCATGATACTTACTTGGGTTGGCGAGGTCGTGCCCGATGTAGGCTTTCTTCGTAAGTTCGGTGTCGTCCAAATGGACTGGGTCGAGATCCTCAACCATTGCTTTGAAGGCCTCCACGACGTCGGGGTCTCTAACGGCGTCCGTTGTCGGGTTGACCTTAGTCCCCGACACAGCTAATTGCTATGCCTCCACGCTCGCCCCCCTCAGTTGTTGGGTGTGGACGCAATCTGAGCTATTTTGTAGCATTCCTGTGCGGTGCGCGGCTCGCCTCGAATGCTGAATACTCCCCATGGGGTAGGGAATTTGATCACTTGGTAAAAGCTTGAAGGGACCGCTCGCATGGCGTGTATCCACGGGCGCGCTATGATGATGTTGTACGCCGTTTCCTGGTTCATCACGTGGAAAGTTGTTTCCAACGTGACTCCTCCTGCTAAAACGGGCAATGATATTTCTCCGGATGTCCGTTCCACGTCGGCATCAGACTTATCGAAGGTGATACTATCTTCGAAGTCGTCATACCGTTCATGAGCGATGGTCCGCTTTAGTTTGTGCGTGGTGGTGAACTTGACGTGATTGATCGCCAAGTCGTCGCCGCCTCCGACGATCATGTTTATCGTGCGTGCTGGGGAGGGCGGCTTCGGCGGCCCGTGGGGTTGTTCCCGTCCGCGTGCAAAGTTGATTTTCCCTTTGTCACTGAGTAATTCCCTCAAGTATCCCTGGTTCAGCATCCTGACCACCTCTTGCCGTAGGCCTATGCAGTCTTCGATTTTGTGTCCCCGTTCATGATGGAACTCACATAGGACGTTTGATTTCCTTGTGGCGGGGTCTGATTTCATCTTCTGCGGCCACTGCACTTTGGTGCCCAGCTTCTCCAGTGCGTACACTATTTTTGAAGGAGACACACAAAAGTTATGGGCGGATAATAAAGGGGGCGTACCTCTTTCGTTTCGAAGTGGAGCGACGTGTCGCTGTAGCGCGTCCGTATGCCTTGGTGGTGGATGGGAGGATCTGGTGTATGGCTGGTGTCGGTCTTTGTTGGAGCGTGGGAGTTGTTCTCGCCGTCCTTCGTTGCGTCGATCTGTCCTCGTTTGTGGATGTATCGCTGTTAGCCGTTGGGTCGGCCCATTAAGATCATCCTCGTCCGCTCGTACCTCAGCGCAATAGGCGTTGTGGATTTCCTCCCATGTGGTAGGGGGATATTTCCTTGAGGCGGCCTTAGAGTAGCTTTGGTTGCCTCGAACTCATTCCTGTTTAGCCCGTCTGGAAAGGCGGCGACTGCCATAGACCTTCCGATACGTTTGGTAGACTCATCCTTGACCCTAATTATAACTGGCTAGAAGTCCCCTGAGTCCCTCCCCTGTGGTTTGGCTGACGGCGAGATGTCGTTGACCCTTGCTTCCGCTTCTTTGCATGCATGGGCGGTGACGAACTTTATCCGCGCATTTTCTCGAACTGTTGATATCGCATTAGCTGGTAGCTGAGAGTAACTTACGTTAGGGTCCTCTGTCAACGTCTCACTATAACTTCTTCCAGCAGCACACACGTTGGTACCTGTCTTTTGATAGGTCGTTGCCCTTACAGCAGTGACATAGTGGATTAAATGATCCTCGGGATCTGTGGTTCTGTTCATATACCCTTCAAGTATGGTGGCATCTTGAAGGTTTTTGGGATAGGGTGAGGGGCAAGCCTTCTTCGTAGTATGGTTGTTCAACGAACCTCCCACGCGCGTTTTGGTGAGCAACTTTGGGAGCGCCGGTGGACTTGTCTACCCTCTCTGATGTTCTTGTCATTTGGTCCGCGGAGTGCCTGTTTTTCATTCTCCCTTTCTTCCATCTTCTTTAGGACTGGCTGTTGGCGTGCCATCGTTGTCTGTCTCGGATGGTGTCTTTGTTATTTGCTCGTTGCAGCTTCAGGTGTCACCCATGGCAGCAGTGGTAACGTACCTGTTGGTAATACACTGTCGTTACATTGCGGTGACTCTCTCAACCAGCCACTTGAGGTTGCTTGTTAAGCCTTTCCTTTCAGTAGCTTCTTGACCACCTGCGGGTGCTTCCTTTAGCCGCAGATGTGGAAGCTCCTTTTTCATGCAAGATCGTCAGATCTTCGGATGAGGAAGATGAGATCTCTGCACCTGGCGTGATGCTAGGGGTTGCATGCAAGATGCCCTCGTCACCGGCCTCGTTGAGAGGATCAAGGAGATTGGCTGTAACACCCACTATCGCTTTCATTCTGGTGTTATTTTCAGCCATCTTTTGTTTTCGTGTGGTGTAGAGAATGGTAGTTGGTTGCTCTCTAGGTGGATACTATGATTTTGATTCTCGAAATCCCCACAGACGGCGCCAAATTGTTTGGCTCAAAAGTTATCGATATACTTTGCAAGCTTAAAAACAATCAAAAGTAAGAAAGGGTAAATCATAATCAAATATAATAGACCTAGAGATAAAAAATGAAGTTGTTGTTGTAGAACTAATAGTGATAATATGAACTCAAGAGGAAGTATTCGTTAGAGATAGCAATAGAGAGTATGAGAAAATGAGAGAGTTGCATTATTCCAGAGTCCCCCTCTTTATAATGTGAAGGTCTCCCTTATATAATAAGAGACCTTCCTCGAAATAATAAAAAAAAATACAAAAATAGGTAACGTTTTCCTAGTGAAGATACTGAGTCCTAAACGATATCGCTTTTGTCCCCATGTCCGAGTCGTACCCTTACGTTAGTTGGCGTATACTCACTGGGCGTACCCATTGGCGTAGAGACGCTGACGGTCAAATTTGACCCTATACAAATAATAATGCCAAAATCATTCTTGTTGTAATAGCATAGAAAAATGATTAAACAAAAATGACAAATATAGTGTGCCGATTCCACATTGGAAACAGTAACAGACAAACCTACCCAAAAAATACAAAATCATTTACTTCAAAATTGTTTTCCATGCTAGAGCTTGAAGAACCCTCTCCTTTCTCACCTCCTTTCTGACCAACCTTGAAATCATTTATGATTTTCTTTTTCTTCCGGTCACCGTAAAGCCATCCTCGGGTCCATCACTTTTAGAAGGTTCAAACTTGAGGAGTTCAGCTTCAGTAGGCATTACACCCCAATAGCTCAATAAATTAGTGCCACGTTTTTGTATAAATAACCATCCTTCAGCATCTAATTCCGTCGAGAATTTTAAACATTAAGTTTGTATCCCTATCATGAGAGGCCTAAAGTCTTTGCAGTTTAATTAAAGTAAAATTGTCACGTACTTGCAACCTATTATATTAATGGTAACAAATGGAGTATGCGTATTACTGTAGAGCTAATTAGTCTTGGTGTTGGGATAACTCCCTTCTTTGCAGCAACTCTATAAAACATTTTAAAAACTCATCTATCTAAGCAAGTTGAAAGTAAAAAATGACTAGGTATGGAAACATCAACATGCGAATAGTCATGTAATGAATGTACGTATCGCTAGAAGTTTATAAATACTTAATTATAGAGTTGTTTTAGGATCAACTTAAACCGTAACTAAACATTAAGATCGGAATTCAAGCCCTCTCCCCTTCAAATGAGATTATAACAATTCCCTGAATGACAGTGATACCAACCCTACAACATCCCTACATTTTTGCATTTTCTCATTAACGTAACCATTCTAAGATAAGATGTTGAACTCTTGCAAAGAGGAAATCTGTAGCCTCTGAATAAATGTATTTTAAGTAGACTAGTCATAATTATAATTGTATTGAGGATGATAAGCAGCAATTTTTTCAACCAACGAAGATGATAACCGGCATTACTGTGGCGGATTGCAGAAGACATATAATCCTAAATTTAAATGTAAATATATTAATGAGATGTTAAAACTGAATTGCTAAGTGCATAATTTGCTGAATACTTCAAGTTCTTAGTCAATATCAAGCAGAAGTGCCAATAGAGCATAGGATCAAACATTCAAAATAAAGAGAGAAGAGGAAGTACAGTGCTTTGGTCTAACAACTAAAAGGACCTACGTTGTGTAATAAAGGAAATACTCAAATCACAACCTCCAATAAGTAGGAATGCACAAGACAACAACTCCAAGCAGATGTGCATTACTTTAAGAAATTTGTGGCCAAAATAACCCAAAGCACACCCAGAAATCATGACCCGCACTGTCCCTAACACAGCTTTTTGTTATTTCGTTTTTTCTTTTTCATATCTTCATATTCACAGAGTAATTCACATTAACTAAAACATAAAATATCTATGAAATCGAGTACAAATTTGTCGGCAATGGCTTGCAAGTCTATTCTTTGAATCAGCTTCACCGTCACTTTCTTCCATGAATCATTCACAGCCACAACCTACATGACCATGATGAAACAGTTAGCAAGCACTTAAAAGAATGTGCTTTGTTATTGCTTAATTTCTCAGACAAATAAAGAGAGGTCAGAAAATTCATATTGCATTTACATGTATGAAAAGAGAAATTTAAATAGCAGCTAGATGATGGAATAAGAAGCACATGTGCCAGATCGCCATTGTATATTCACTTTTGACACGTGTCCCAAAAGACTTGCTCCGGACACGGCATAAGCCTTACTACTCATAGCAATAGAGCCGGTCTTGATAAGAGGTATAATAATATTCACTCCTCTGTAGGGTATATAACTGCTTAATATTTGTGTTGAATCTAGGAAAAGCTGCAACTCAATTCAACATCACCAACGCTATGGAAACTGAAGGTCCTGATCCACAAAATGTTACAATATTTTTTTTTTGGCTCATTCAGTTCTTGCTTGTTTGCTTGCTTCTCTTTCTCTTCTTTAATAAATCTCCTGCATTCATTCATTTCATGCCCAAAGTTCTTGCACTTTCCACATAGAATAGGTTTCCATTCATAGAAGACCTCCTGCTCCACTATTCTGCCTTTCTCATCCTCAAACATGATTGTGTTTGGATATTTCTGATGAGGTTTAACCTCAACCAGAACTCTGGCATATGTCAATCTCTCCTTTTGTGTTGTAGCTCGATCTACCTTTAATGGTTTCCCTACTAGGCCGGCCAGCTTTGTGAGTGCTGTTTGTCCCCAGTATTTAATATCCAATCCAATGAACCTAATCCACATTGGTATCAAGTCTATTGATTCCTTTTTCAAATCCATATCTGGGTTCCAAGGTTTTACCATCACTGGCTTTCTGTCGAACATCTGGACTCCATCTTCAATCACTTTCATTTTGCTTTCAAAACTATGGAATCTCACCACGAATACACCTCTATTGACCTGTGCTATTATGTCGATACCAAGCGATCCCCAAATCCTTTGGAAGTAACCTTCCATCACTGATTGAGGTGGGTTAGAACCCAAGACAAAATATACAACTGCTGATTTCCAGAAATGGAGCTCCTCTTTTATGTCCTCCATGGTTATCTTCACATTCGAATTGTCCTGAGTTTGTGGTGTTAAGTCCAGTCCTTCAGTTAAGGGACTAGCAACAATTTTGCTCCATGACTTAGGGCTCATTTCCCTTGCTTCCTTTTCCTTCATCGTTTCCGCTTCATCCTCCACCTTTTCTGCCCATGATTTACGCTCCTCATCCTATTTTTTCCCCCCATTTCTGCTAATTGTTGTTCGATTAGTAGTTATCGCAGCATTCACACTTGAATGACTCAAGTCTAGTGGTTGTATTCCTTGCAATACATTGAGGCATCGAGTTTTCTTTGCATCAGCTGATTGTGGAATTCCTCTTGTTACATTCACATTACTCAGATTTGATCCTTGCATGTTTGACCCTCCCCCTCCAGTCTTTGATTTCCTCGTCATTTCAGTTATGGCTGAGAAGAAAGTTCATTCTAGAGAGAGAAAGTTTAAAAAATATAAGCTGCTTTCTTTAAATTTGTTTGTTACAATATATTTAACAGTTCCACAAACGCATATATAAAATGGTCTTTAATTCGAGTACCTCGTCTTCATCGTGCAAGCTATTGATTTTTCTGTTTTATGGCGTAATTTAAGATTACTCTTTTTCTGAATTAACTTATTTAGTTAATTTTCATTTATCTTGAATATTCCTCATATATGATTTGGCTTTTTACTCATGGTAAATCCCTTCAAAATACATCAATATAATTTTTCTTTACTTAGCTTTGAACTCATCTACTTCTCCAGTTACCTTATAGTTGGACTTGTACACCCATTCAACTCCAATTGAACATTTTATAGGTTGTAGAGTAATGCCACCAATAGATATTTCGTCTTGCTCCTTGAAACATGTAATCTCGAACAATGGCACAAAATTTATTTCATCTTCAATATCTATAATCATGTGTTGTAATTATCATAGAATTTCAAATGCTTTAAAGACTACGTAAGATGATCTTCTAATAGTTAAACACAACTAATAGGAAGAAGTGCATGTAAGTATCCTTTTCAAAATTAGATTAGGAGATGCCAAATGTGAAAAAATTTCGCATCACATGATTTGTTTCTTCAGGATTGCAAAAATAAAACTTCTCCTGTTCCTACATCTTATGAAGTATCTGAAGATCAGCTCCCACAGGTTCCTCAGTTAAGGCATAAGGCTTGAATTATTGTTATAAAATGGCGGAGATAGATGTATAGGTAGAAATGGCAAGGAGAAGGCCCCTATCTCTTACTTAATTAGCACTATTGAATTCTTGTATATGGTTAAAGATCTTATGATAACTTCGAATGCAAGCTAACCATTTGTGTTCATTTCGGTGATGAAATTTCTCTTGACGGTCTTAGACACTGGATTGAAAATATGACCCATCTCAACCACTGTAATATGTATAAATAATAAATTCATTTTATCTAAAAGATCATATTCCCATTTCTCAGTATCACATTTATCCACCATTAAGGTTAAGGACAAACTTCAATCCTGTCTATATATGTGGTTTTATACAAATGTCGTCACAGCTCAAAGATCATCTCTAGCTGACTTCAGCTAGAACAAACTCTAAACACTATATATGTACCCAAAATAACTTGATTTAAAATCAATTGAGACGATGATAGACAGGGGCAGAGCTAGCATAGGACTTGCCAGTTTGGTCCAATCTCTGTATTTATCTTTAAAAATTTATTAAATACTATAAATTAATTGTTAATTTAGAATCCAGTAACATAAACGAACTAAAATCCCGAACCCACAAGTTTCAAATCCTCGCTCCACCTCTGATGATAGATAAGATTTGTTTTGAGATGAAAAAGCCTTAAACAACAAAGCACTTACAGCTTGTTTGGATGGTTGCTACCCATTGTATTGTATCGTATTGTTACTTGAATACAATGTTTGTTTTGATTGTTACTTAAATGTTATTGTATCGTATCCTTAAATCTGTCGTTACATAACGACGAGAAGTGCACTTTTTGGAACGACAGATTTGGTGTGGTGGCGTCGTTACCTTACTTTTTTTCTCATCTTGCCCTTCCTTATTATTAATAATCATATTTATCCTTTACCCTGCTCTTTTATATAATAATTTTACTCCGTATCCTATTTTTTCTTAGTAATATTGCAAGTTTATTCTTCATATTGTTGGTGCATGATACCATGAAATGACGGCAAATGACTGAATTATTTGAATTTCTGCCCTTGTGATTATATCATAGCTGTTGACGGAGGTGAGAGTTTGATTTATCCAAGCGAATTCTATGTAATACTCATTACAAAAAAAGGGTAATTAAGTAATTTACGAACAAAAAAAATTATTACAAATAAGATGAAATAGGGCAAAGGCCTACGCTAGCTAACAGAAACAAAAAGGAAAAAGGGTTGAAGCCCTTTCTCTGACCAAAAAAGCAAAAAAATGAACGAAAAGGGATTTAGGGGAAGGGATACTCACGGCAGCAACACAACAAAAGAGAAAAAAAAAAAGGGGGGGGCTTTGAGTGCAGACGAGTTCCATCGCTGGGATATTACCGGAAGCAACACTATAAAGGAAAAAAAATTTTAAGCTTTTGGCAGTAGAAGTCATAATCAAAGGGAGGAGAATTGAACATATATAACAGCTTTCAGTAGAAGTATTCTTCAACAGAAAGAGGTTATTTTTTTTCCTTTATTTGATTTTGCTTCAATTTCTGGTGGAAATATTTATATCTCAATTCATCTAATGGGATTTCGATCGTATATTCCAAATACATATATTATGACAACAACACTATTTAAGGTTTAATTTAGAGACGCGGTTGTGGAAATTAAATAGTACAGTAAACTATATGACTGCTGTTTATTTAGAAGATTTTTGAATTTCTTTAAGTTAACTGTAGCAGTGAGTTGGGAGACAGAAATGGGTCTTGATATTTCAAGTAGAATAATAGGGATTTGTTGAGTTATTATAATTCGGAGTATTAAGAGTCAAATATGAAACTCCGATGATTTGGGTATTCTAAATTACCTATGAAGTAGCCTAAAGATGGAAATTAACATGAGATCAATATTATGTAATTATAGATTGATTGGAGGAAGTTGTACGAATTGCTCGAGGTGAAGCATTTGGTATTTCGGCATGAGTACTGTGAGTAGTAATCTTACTGCAATTTGTGTTTTCATAACTTGCCCGATTTACACATGATTTTTAATATGAATATGTTACCGATTATTTTGAGTTTGCATGTGGGTACAAGTCTTTTACTCGATATGATATCGAAATAGTTATTCGAGATGATTACTGATGTTTTAATATTCTTCTTGTCACTATATATGTTTTACCATTACTTCAATTTACTGTTATCGAAAGGAAATTATATGATTTAATAAGAACCGAAATGCCCTATATTGTTTTAAAATATTTTCGGCGAGTATATACGGATTATAGAGACAAGTATAAATGGGAGTAGACATTGAAGGATCCCGTAGCTAACGGCGGGTTCGTTAGACCTGGTGCACCTTGTAATTACTGATTACCGTTATAGCCCTCGCTAGTGGGAAGGTAGAACTAGCATACCATTACCAATTTCCCTCGAGTAGGGACTACTGTTATATTTGACTTCTTGCGAAGAAGTCCACAGTTATACCGATTACATGATCCGTTCATTGAAACCTCCCAAATGTGAATATTAATATTATGCAGTGGTTACCAAGCTTATTACTGAATTGTTAGTTGTATTATACTACAAGAAAAACATGATGAGACTGAAAAAATTACTTATTGTTTCTGAAAGGGTATTTTTATGTTAATTTCTGTTTGAGATACTAGCATGTTTTCTGACTTGTCCCCAATGAAAACGGTTGTGGTTAAGTGTTGTTACTCACTGAGCTAGCGAGTCATTCCCCGCTAATTTTTTTTACAGAGACAGTAGTTGACGCGGGCGAGGATTTCGTTAATTAGAGCGCACAAGTTGATAGTTCTTGGTGATTCTCGCACTTGTTCGCATGGGCGGAGATTTTATTAGTGTTATGGTCTTTCTTTGAACTCTTAGAGTCTCTCCATAGTCAAAATTTTAGTGTCATGAGTATTATTTTGTTATTATAGTTTTATGTTGAGTATCTTCTTTAGTATCAAAGTTAGAGATAAATTAGTATTTCTGATTGTTAGTGGGTTGATTAATAATGGTGGAGACTTGTTTTGGTTAATTGATAAGTTGTCAATTGTTTGTTATGATATTAGGATGTTTGGTTGTTGATTTGAGACAGGAAAATTTTTGGGATAGTCTAAAAACGAGGGAAACTCTGTCCGATTTTTTGTATAATACCGATGAGGCTTACTTGGGGGCACTTGCTCCTAAGTACCGATCATGATCCTAAATTGGGCCGTGATATTCTAAAGTATGAATATTTAACTAAAGATAATCTAAAGTAGCAAACTAAGAAATAAAAGAAACAAATTGGCGAACTTAGACATGAATTCAATGGGAGAAAATATTTTAGAGCTATGGGTTAGCTAACAATCCCGTTGAATTTTCCACTTAAATTATCTAATTAATTTAACTGATTTATTGGTTGACAGGGTTAATATTGCTTGTAGCCTTCTCCCGAAGTACAACTCGCCTATTCAAGCTATTCTAACGCCTATACTCCTATGGAATTAGAATTAACAAGAATGCATTAATAATTCATGTATAGTTAGAATTAATGAACCCATTAATAATTCATGTAGCACCCAAAACTCTAGAACTAATGAACTATGATATTAAAAGAAGAGAGGAGAAGAAAAACTAGGTAGAAGCCTCCTCAAGGCGTGGTGTGTGTCCCCCACATGAATTCTTCTTCAAAGTATGTTAGATCTCCTCCAAATCAGGTTTAGGACTCCTTATATACGAGTTGTGATCGTGTAGGACCGAAATAACCTTGTCCCGAACGAAATAGGAAAAATTCAGTCACGCAGAATCCAAGCTAGCGTCTAGCGCCGGCCGTGGCGCTTGAGGCAGTGACGGAATTTGCTGCCCGGTACGTTTTTGCCTTCATTCACCATTTGATTTCAATCGTATCCTTTGTTCTTGTCTTCAAATTGGGGGGACAAACACCAAAAGGTGTCCCCCCTGTGTCTCTTTTTTTTTTTTTTTTTTGAATTTCCTTACTTTTTCTTCCGTGTTTTATTTAAGTTTGCTCCAAATTTCTTCATCTTCAGACCACTTTATTTCTACACAGTTAAATATAATATTAAGCATCATAAACTAATATAATTAATACTCAAAAATGATAAAAAGTGTTATAATATGAGGCAGTAATGGGCCTAGAACAACACGGATAATAAGACAACTTAAGGCCATAAATTTAATTCTAAGCACCTTCGTTAACCAAATCTACCACGACGGCATATATAATGCCCCAAATATATTACGGCAGCGAAGAAATAATTTCAAATGCCCAATGCCATAGCACAAAGCTACGCCACATAACATCACACTACACCACAAATCACTTATTAAATAATTTCAACTTTTTTTACAAAATAATATATATTTGCGGCTGGTCAAAGACGACCGATTCTGCCAAGCACACGCTCGTCCCAATGATGATAGGCTATAATTGCATATTTTAGTCGCTTATTACACTCGAATTTACTGCACTTTAATTGAGTTTGCGCTTTAATCGCTAGTGTTTTGCACTAATTGTGTGTTTTATGCCTTGTAGGTGTGATTCCGAGCTATATAGATGTTATGGAATGAATTTAAGTGATTTGAAGCTTTGAAGTCTGAGTAAAAGCTCAAGGAATTAAGCCGGGATCGTGTTCGGGGGTCAAATTTGATAATTAAGTACGAACGAAGACTTGAGGAGGCATATTGCGCACTGTCTAGTAAAATAGACATAACTTTTTGCTCAGAACACCATTTGGGCTCCACAATATATGGTTGGAAAGCTAACTCAAAAGGCTACAACTTTTGTGTTTTACGTTTTTCCAAATTCCAAACGGAACAGGGTGAAAAACCGCGGTTCAACCGCGACCGCGGCAGAACCGCGGCAGAGTGTACTCGCGGACAACTGAAGAATCAGAGAGTATGTTTGGCCGCGGTTTGACCGCGACCGCGGTGGGACCGCGGCAGGAAGCGAAAATTTCAGGGACTAAAGTGCAAAACATGGAATTTTAAGTCCTAACCCCTATATTAAACAAAGGAGGCCGGCCAAGAACAAGAAGGGGACATATTTTGGACACAAATTAGACCTAAGGAGGCAGGAGACATTACTTTAGGGTTAGACAACACCCTTGGAGGCAAGAACACATTGGGAGCAAGGCGGAGAATTCTTCTACGAGTTTTTCCTTCCTCTTCCTATTTTTCATTGTTGGTTATGACTTTTAGTATTGTAGTTTTACATACTATTATGAATAGCTAATTTGTTATCTAGAGTTTTGATAGAACCTTTTGTAGGATAAATTTTTGTTATGTTTTTATATAATTGAGCCAAAGCCTTTTCTCTATTTGTTCAACTACGTTTATATTGTGGTTGATTGAAGAGCTCTTAATTAGCTGTGCCTATTTAGTATGCATAACTCGGTAGAGAGTGCATATTTAGGTAATTGTTGAACAACACCACTCCCAGAGTATATGAGGGATCAATAACCGAGGGTTTAAAGGCGGAATTAGGGATAACGAAACCTTGGGTGCGATCTGAAGTGAGCTGTATTAAAAGCCAGCTAGCGTAGCTCGGGAGAGTGCGTCTAGTAAATTGTCGTAATTACTCGGGAGAGATTTACAGTAATAAGAGTGCTCATGATCGGTAGAGAATACTTAGGCGAAATTATAGAAGACATAGCGGGAAGGATTCCGACAATTGGGGAAATCATANGTTTGACATAAGTATGGGGTTTAAATGTTAAAATGTATGTATTAAAGTGCTTAGGGAGGTGTAGTCACTCTTATATCTAAATGTATCCTACCCGTCCCATAGCCTACATTACAACCAAATAAAGTCCTAATTGATCCAAGATTGAATGAGCTCGATTAGTGGAGTAGTACACTACGGGCAAGCTTATGGTGCATCGTTTGTGGCATATGAATGTTATTTCTGAGAGTGAGTGAATTCTTTCTATCTTGAGTTCCTAAGTGTTCTTAAATTTTATTGTGTGGAACTACTCTCTTTTGTTGTATGAGGGCACTTGATTCATGAAGGAAAGGTAATGTCAGTGACCTCTATATTAGAGTAAGTGGGTGAGTTGTGAATAACGTGTGGTACTTGTGAGTCAAATCTTGAGGTGAAGATGTTACGCTTTTGTGCTTAGTCTATTTTAAATACTCTTGGTGTGATGAGTTAGGAGAATTGTTTAAAAAGGTCGTGTCTATAAAAAAGTGTAGTTTGATTGCTCGAGGACGAGCAATGGTTTAAGTGTGGGGTGTTGATGATAGGCTATAATTGCATATTTTAGTCGCTTATTACACTCGAATTTACTGTGAGTTTGCGCTTTAATCGCTAGTGTTTTGCACTAATTGTGTGTTTTATGCCTTGTAGGTGTGATTCCGAGCTATATAGATGTTATGGAATGAATTTAAGTGATTTGAAGCTTTGAAGTCTGAGTAAAAGCTCAAGGAATTAAGCCGGGATCGTGTTCGGGGATCAAATTTGATAATTAAGTACGAACGAAGATTTGAGGAGGCATATTGCGCACTGTCTAGTAAAATAGACATAACGTTTTGCTCAGAACTCCATTTGGGCTCCACAATATATGGTTGGAAAGCTAACTCAAAGGGCTACAACTTTCATGTTTTACATATTTCCAAATTCCAAACGGAACAGGGTGAAAAACCGCGGTTCCACCGCGATAGCGGCAGAACCGCGGCAGAGTGTACTCGCGGACAACTGAAGAATCAGAGAGTATGTTTGGCCGCGGTTTGACCGCGGCAGGAAGCGAAAATTTCAGGGACTAAAGTGCAAAACATGGGATTTTAAGTCCTAAACTCTATATTAAACAAAGGAGGCCGGCCAAGAACAAGAAGGGGACATATTTTGGACACAAATTAGACCTAAGGAGGCAGGAGACATTACTTTAGGGTTAGACAACACCCTTGGAGGCAAGAACACATTGGGAGCAAGGCGGAGAATTCTTCTACGAGTTTCTCCTTCCTCTTCCTATTTTTCATTGTTGGTTATGACTTTTAGTATTGTAGTTTTACATACTATTATGAATAGCTAATTTGTTATCTAGAGTTTTGATAGAACCTTTTGTAGGATAAATTCTTGTTATGTTTTTATATAATTGAGCCATAGCCTTTTCTCTATTTGTTCAACTACGTTTATATTGTGGTTGATTGAAGAGCTCTTAATTAGCTGTGCCTATTTAGTATGCATAACTCGGTAGAGAGTGCATATTTAGGTAATTGTTGAACAACACCACTCCCAGAGTATATGAGGGATCAATAACCGAGGGTTTAAAGGCGGAATTAGGGATAACGAAACCTTGGGTGCGATCTGAAGTGAGCTGTATTAAAAGCCAGCTAGCGTAGCTCGGGAGAGTGCGTCTAGTAAATTGTCGTAATTACTCGGGAGAGATTTACGGTAATAAGAGTGCTCATGATCGGTAGAGAATACTTAGGCGAAATTATAGAAGACATAGCGGGAAGGATTCCGAAAATTGGGGAAATCATAACTCTAGACCTCCTTAATCTTTTCTCTAACCCTCAGTATCGTTAGTTGTTAATTTACTATTTTAATTTGTTAGTTAATTAGTTAAACAGAAGAATCTTAATATCTATAAGTTAGGAATTGTTCAAGCTTGTTTTCTTGGTGATAGTGAACAGTTGTAGCTAAACCTTAGTTCTCTGTGGGATTCGACTCCGGACTTGTAAACCGGATTATATTTGCAACGACCGCATTGTCCTTTTTATAAGGCATAGTTGGGCGTGATCAAATTTTGGCGCCGTTGCCGGGGAACTAACGGTGTAGTTGTAGGTGTACATATTGCTAGGTTTCAAGTTTGAACTTTTATTTTATTATTTAATTTTTTTTTATTTTTTTTATTCTAGTTTTATTTTTTTATTTGAGAAACATGACATCATGGAATTATGAGAATTTTATTGTTGGTAATTCTACTTTTGATCCTTCTTATGCATATTGTGAAGGAAACCACCCAGGGCAAAATTATCAAATTATTCCTGAGAGCGAGTTTTGTGCACCAACTCAATCTTATGTGTGGAATGTGTGTGATATGTATGGTGGTCAAGATGATCACTTTCACGGTTGTGCTTATATTTCTTACCTTCCCCCAACCCCTTACTTTGATGGTTCTTCTTTTTCTGGTGAAGTTAATACGAACAAAGAACCTAGGGAAGCTGGCCTAAAGAAGCTCGAAGATATGTTAAAGTGCATTTTGGAACAACAGAGTAAATTACTACTGCGGATAGAAAGGCAGGAGGAAACTATTCACAATTTGAAAGTTCACATGAGTCAACTGGTTGAAGTTTTTAATGCTCAACAAGCCAATATTGTGAATAGTATCCAAGAAGAGCGTGAATTAGATACAGAAATTGATGAGCTAGAGGAGGAGGCTAGAGTAGAACACCAACAATCAATCACACTAGATTTTGAGGATGTCGATGTTGTAGAAGAGATACTAGAGTCAACCAAGGATATTGAGGATACATATTTAGTTGACTCTATTGTCATTAGTGTTGAGAATGTAGATAGTCCCAATGTTCATGTAGTTGAGCGCATTGGTCCTCACTCCAAGCATTTTTCCACATTGTGTTTAGATGATGATATGGAAATAGAGTCGTCCGAGCCATTTGAGGAGTCGAGGAATGAGGAACAAAGTGCTTACATTCCGGAATTCTTCTTGCCAAAAAATCGAGATTACACACCTCATCTAAAGGCCAAGAAGTGCAGAATACTACATTATTTTATTGGGCCAACCAGATTCGTTCCACCAACCCAGGAGCATGATCATAGAGCAGAATCAAAACTTGGGGTCCGATTCATAAGTTCAAAGTGGAGGCAGAAAGTGATTCACGTCGTGCCGCGACGTTAAATCAAGCGCTTGTTGGGAGGCAATCCAGCTTTATTGCTTTCTTTTATTTATTTTTTTTATTTTTTTAATTGTATTATTTTTGTAGTGTCAATTTTTTTATTTTCTAGGAGCATGGAAAGCAAAGGTATTGGAAGGATGCATCAGCAAACTAAATGGTTGGAACTAAGTGTGAGGTACCCACACGAAGGACCAAGCTTGGGAGAAGTCTGAGTACCCCATGAACTGCTAGTGCTTCGGCCTTTGGCCTACCAGGGAGTTTCTTTTACCCTCTTGTATGTATGGGTGTGCATTGGGGACAATGCACAATTTTAAGTGTGGGGTGAGGAGATTGTCTGGGTGGTTTTTCATGCTACTTTAGCTGTGTTTGTTTTTTTTAAAAGATTGGACTTTTCCTGATGACGGATCTTCTAGACAGCTTTCTTGAGGGAAGTAAGTCTAAAGAAAATACCAAAAAGATTTTTTGTTTTGTTAGGTAGTGTAGCAATTACCCCTTGCTTTTTCTTTAAACCACGGTTCTTTTCCAAGGGTTTTATTTGAACCGGGTGTAGTTAGTTTTTTTTTTGGGAATAGGAGCCATTGTGTTTTGTTTTGAAATGAAGCAATATCTCTTGACTTTGTTATGCCTTGAGAATAGTGAGTACTTTGGTTGTGACGCTTAGGTTCAATTTTTGACTCTTGTATAAGTACCTTAAATTGTATGATCTTAAATTTGCTTAAATGCTCTGACTAGGGTGTCTTGATGAATCCAATCCTAAGTGAGTTATGTGCCATGTGTGTGTAAGGTTTTGTGTTATTCTGTGCATTGCATTTGATGCCTAGAACTTGGCCCGTGTGTTTGCAAAGCGAAATAGTAGTTTTGTTCAGTCTTGGAAGTGATATAGGCATTTCTTGTTGAGCCATATATACATATTTTACTCACCTAATTGTTATGTATCGTAGTTAACCCCTTTGAGCCTGTAATCCTATTTCCTTGGCAACCACATTACAAGCCTTACCCATTTGTTCGAATTAACCATCTATTTGAACCATTGTAACCTCTCATGAGCACTTGAATTATTTATGAACTTATATAAAAGTTAAAGTGTGGGGTGGTTGGGTTGGCTTTTGAGTGGAACTAATGAAATAAGGAGAAAGGTGCACTGTTTTAAAAAAGGAAGAGCCACTTGAATTGGAAAAAAAATATAGTTGGATTGCTGTGAAAAAAAAATATTCTTGATAAGTGGTGGCTCTTGACGTAAGTGTGCTTAAAGAAGTATGGGGTAATATAAATTGATGTGAAGGTGGAGTTTTGGTTTGACATAAGTATGGGGTTTAAATGTTAAAGTATATGTATTAAAGTGCTTAGGGAGGTGTAGTCACTCTTATATCTAAATGAATCCTACCCGTCCCGTAGCCTACATTACAACCAAATAAAGTCCTAATTGATCCTAGATTGAATGAGCTCGATTAGTGGAGTAGTACACTACGGGCAAGCTTATGGTGCATCTTTTGTGGCATATGAATGTTATTTCTGAGAGTGAGTGAATTCTTTCTATCTTGAGTTCCTAAGTGTTCTTAAATTTTATTGTGTGGAACTACTCTCTTTTGTTGTGTGAGGGCACTTGATTCATGAAGGAAAGGTAATGTTAGTCACCTCTATATTAGAGTAAGTGGGTGAGTTGTGAATAACGTGTGGTACTTGTGAGTCAAATCTTGAGGTGAAGATGTTACGCTTTTGTGCTTAGTCTATTTTAAATACTCTTGGTGTGATGAGTTAGGAGAATTGTTTAAAAAGGTCGTGTCTATAAAAAAAGTGGAGTTTGATTGCTCGAGGACGAGCAATGGTTTAAGTGTGGGGTGTTGATGATAGGCTATAATTGCATATTTTAGTCGCTTATTACACTCGAATTTACTGCACTTTAATTGAGTTTGCGCTTTAATCGCTAGTGTTTTGCACTAATTGTGTGTTTTATGCCTTGTAGGTGTGATTCCGAGCTATATAGATGTTATGGAATGAATTTAAGTGATTTGAAGCTTTGAAGTCTGAGTAAAAGCTCAAGGAATTAAGCTGGGATCGTGTTCGGGGGTCAAATTTGATAATTAAGTACGAACGAAGACTTGAAGAGGCATATTGCGCACTGTCTAGTAAAATAGACATAACTTTTTGCTCAAAAATCCATTTGGGCTGCACAATTTATGCTTGGAAAGCTAACTCAAAGGGCTACAACTTTCATGTTTTACGTTTTTCCAAATTCCAAACGAAAAAGGGTGAAAAACCGCGGTTCCACCGCGACCGCGGCAGAACCGCGGTAGAAGATGGTCGCGGACAACTGAAGAATCAGAGGGCATGTTTGGCCGCGGTTCCACAGCGACCGCGGCAAAACCGCGGCAGGAGGCGGAAATTTCAGGGAGTTATGTGCAAAACACGGGATTTTAAGCCCTAAACCCTATATTAAACCAAGGAAGCCGGCCAAGAAAGAAGACGGGACATATTTTGGACACAAATTAGACCTAAGGAGGCAGGGGGGCATACTTTAGGGTTAGACAACACCCTTGGAGGCAAGAACACATTGGGGAGCAAGGCGGAGAATTCTTCTACGAGTTTTTCCTTCCTCTTCCTATTTTTCATTATTGGTTATGACTTTTAGTATTGTAGTTTTACATCCTATTATGAATAGCTAATTTGTTATCTAGAGTTTGATAGAACCTTTTGTAGGATAAATTCTTGTTATGTTTTTATATAATTGAGCCATAGCTTTTCTCTATTTGTTCAACTACGTTTATATTGTGGTTGGTTGAAGAGCTCTCAATTAGCTGTGCCTATTTAGTATGCATAACTCGGGAGAGAGTGCATATTTAGGTAATTGTTGAACAACACCACTCCCAGAGTATATGAGGGATCAATAACCGAGGGTTTAAAGGCGGGATTAGGGATAACGAAGCCTTGGGTGCGATCTGAAGTGAGCTGTATTAAAAACCAGCTAGCGTAGCTCGGGAGAGTGCGTCTAGTAAATTGTCGTAATTACTCGGGAGAGATTACGG
Organism: Nicotiana attenuata; assembly: GCF_001879085.1. Taxonomy (NCBI): domain Eukaryota; kingdom Viridiplantae; phylum Streptophyta; class Magnoliopsida; order Solanales; family Solanaceae; genus Nicotiana; species Nicotiana attenuata. The sequence continues at coordinate 31,540 of NW_017676869.1, forward strand.
TAATAAGAGTGCTCATGATCGGTAGAGAATACTTAGGCGAAATTATAGAAGACATAGCAGGAAGGATTTCGAAAATTGGGGAAATCATAACTCTAGACCTCCTTAATCTTTTCTCTAACCCTCAGTATCGTTAGTTGTTAATTTACTATTTTAATTTGTTAGTTAATTAGTTAAACAGAAGAATCTTAATATCTATAAGTTAGGAATTGTTCAAGCTTGTCTTCTTTGTGATAGTGAACAGTTGCAGCTAAACCTTAGTTCTCTGTGGGATTCAACTCCGGACTTGTAAACCGGATTATATTTGCAACGACCGCATTGTCCTTTTTATAAGGCATAGTTGGGCGTGATCAAGCTGCATGGCGTTCGCAGCCTTGATCCTTCCCTCCTATCCCTATCTTTCATTATTCCGTTTCTTAGACAGTCTTGTTATAGGATGACACTCTGTATTAGAGGCTCGTGATCGTGACACCGGATCCTGTTTTGGGTTATGTTCTAGTATTTTTGTTGGTTTTCAGTATACTACTCTGTGCTTGTAGTAGTTTGATAAGATGGTTTGGAAATTTAGTATCTGTGTTCGAATTCCTGAATTATCATAAGTTGAGATTTGTTGTTGAATGGTCGTGCTTGCTTAACAATGTGTTGGGCGCCATCACGACCGGGGTTTGGGTCGTGACATTCAGAACCTCAACATGAATTCTAGATGTGAAAAACAGTGGCAAACAGCAAGTCTTAATGAATTCCAGAAATATGACTAATTAGTTTGAAAATCCATTTTTTTGGATTTGAACGGGCGGTGCATAACTAATCGAGTTATGTGTTTGATTGATTTTAGCAAACATTAGGCCTAAGGTTTGCCTAGGCGTTTTATTGAGTACTTAGCCCAGATTAAAAAGGGTAGACATGCTGAAAATAGATCCGACAGTACACCTAAGAACAGGATATCTACATGTGAGTTATGCATGCGGAGACAATATTGTTTCAAAAGAAGAAGTTATTTAGTGCTATTTCTGATGAAGCATGTAGTTAACATCATTAATATCTAACGTGGATCCTTAAATGAACACGGATGTGATGATATGCATACATGAATAGACCTAAGGAGACATGATATCTAATGCAAACATGTCCTATGCAGGATCTCTATTGCGCACAGAGGTGAAGTAAATCCTAAAGCATGTTTTCTACCCAAAATTATGCTAAGCATGCATGATCCCCACCCTTTTCACTATCCAGCCCTGAAGTGTTTTACAAATAATTATTACAGACCAAAATTGCTGAGTTACACAACTAAATAAAAGGAAAATCAAGAAGCTATACTATAGAAAGCCTAACAGTAGGCCAAAAATACGAGATCCACTTGCCATATCCCATGGCCTTACAACCCAAGTGTGTCATAGTCTCTAAGGATCTCAGAAGATCCTGGACATTGCTCACACCCAGGCACCCTAGCCAAGAATGAGTAAGTGCAGTGTAGAAGGCCAGCCTTGAGTGTCAGAGTTCAGTGGGTACACAGAGGTCCCCAAGGCAGTGCTCACTCGAAGGGGGCAGAGCCTAGAGTCTAAGAATAGTGTGAAGTGCGGGAAGAAGAGTTTTAAAAAGAATTTCAAGTTTGAAAAGAGTAATTGAGACAACAGCCTTGAAAAGATGATTTCACAAAATGATGAAAGATTTTGGTGAAATATTTTTTATCACAGAGAGAAGCAATACAACGACAGCCAGCAGGTAAAGAACTCATGAAAGAGCAAACACAAACAGGGGTAAGGGATTGGGGACAGATAACTTTGATATTAACACTTAAATAGAGCTATAGTTATCACATAATTACCACATTGTTATCACAATAATAGCACAGATTAATAGGGTTAGGATTACATAACACTCAAGTAGCAGGAGAGGCAGGTTTGAGCACATAATGAGAGCATAGTGACAACAAAAGGGTTAGGGGAGGATCAGCAAATCATGAGCACATAAGGACTAAAGTCTCAGAAGGAACTGGGGACATATCAGACATAAAGAAAGGGAGGGATATGGGTATATTAATGACATGATCACAAGGAACCATATGGAAAACAAGACACACATTCAGACTTAAGCTCGTTACATGATAAGCAGTGGAACCAAAGGATGAAACACATAAGGAACAATAAGTAAGTAAGCAAAAACTAGAGCATGTTGTGTAGATGCTACAAAGTTAAATAGCAAAACATACCAGTTAGAGACTAGGGGATAGCAAAGTGCTGGAAATAACACAGCAGCAGCAGTATGCAGGACAAGGAAACAACTACAGGACAGTAATATGCAGGATGAGAGCAGCAGTGGTATGCAAAAGCACAAGAGCAGTAGAGACAACTCAATCTTGAGTGTGTTTGTGTGATCAGTGATTTCAGAGGCAATTTGTGTCAGTGTCTTTTTCGTGTGAATCTCAGTGTGTGTGTGAAGAGGGAAGACAAGTCTTTATATAGTTTTGNAAGGCATAGTTGGGCGTGATCAAATTTTGGCGCCGTTGCCGGGGAACTAACGGTGTAGTTGTAGGTGTACATATTGCTAGGTTTCAAGTTTGAACTTTTATTTTATTATTTGATTTTTTTATTTTTTTTTTATTTTAGTTTTATTTGTTTATTTGAGAAACATGACATCATGGAATTATGAGAATTTTGTTGTTGGTAATTCTACTTTTGTTCCTCCTTATGCATATTGTGAAGGAAACCACCCAGGGCAAAATTATCAAAATATTCCTGAGAGCGAGTTTTGTGCACCAACTCAATCTTATGTGTGGAATGTGTGTGATATGTGTGGTGGTCAAGATGGTCACTTTCACGGTTGTGCTTATATTTCTTACCTTCCCCCAACCCCTTACTTTGATGGTTCTTCTTTTTCTGGTGAAGTTAATAGGAACAAAGAACCTAGGGAAGCTGGCCTAAAGAAGCTCGAAGATATGTTAAAGTGCATTTTGGAACAACAGAGTAAATTACTACTGCGGATAGAAAGGCAGGAGGAAACTATTCACAATTTGAAAGTTCACATGAGTCAACTGGTTGAAGTTTTTAATGCTCAACAAGCCAATATTGTGAATAGTATCCAAGAAGAGCGTGAATTAGATACAGAAATTGATGAGCTAGAGGAGGAGGCTAGAGTAGAACACCAACAATCAATCACACTAGATTTTGAGGATGTCGATGTTGTAGAAGAGATACTAGAGTCAACCAAGGATATTGAGGATACATATTTAGTTGACTCTGTTGTCATTAGTGTTGAGAATGTAGATAGTCCCAATGTTCATGTAGTTGAGCGCATTGGTCCTCACTCCAAGCATTTTTCCACATTGTGTTTAGATGATGATATGGAAATAGAGTCGTCCGAGCCATTTGAGGAGTCGAGGAATGAGGAACAAAGTGCTTACATTCCGGAATTCTTCTTGCCAGAAAATCGGGATTACACACCTCATCTAAAGGCCAAGAAGTACAGAATACTACATTATTTTATTGGGCCAGCCAGATTCGTTCCACCACCCCAGGAGCATGATCATAGAGCAGAATAAAAACTTGGGGTCCGATTCATAAGTTCAAAGTGGAGGCAGAAAGTGATTCACGTCATGGCGCGACGTTAAATCAAGAGCTTGTTGGGAGGCAACCCAGCTTTATTGCTTTCTTTTATTTTATATTTTTTTATTTTTTTAATTGTATTATTTTTGTAGTGTCAATTTTTTTATTTTCTAGGAGCATGGAAAGCAAAGGTATTGGAAGGATGCATCAGCAAACCAAATGGTTGGAACTAAGTGTGAGGTACCCACAGGAAGGATCAAGCTTGGGAGAAGTCTGAGTACCCCATGAAATGCTAGTGCTTCGGCCTTTGGCCTACCAGGGAGTTTCTTTTACCCTCTTGTATGTATGGGTGTGCATTGGGGACAATGCACAATTTTAAGTGTGGGGGTGAGGAGATTGTCTGGGTGGTTTTTCATGCTACTTTAGCTGTGTTTTTTTTTTTTAAAAGATTGGACTTTTCCTGATGACGGATCTTCTAGACAGTTTTCTTGAAGGAAGTAAGTCTAAAGAAAATACCAAAAAGATTTTTTGTTTTGTTAGGTAGTGTAGCAATTACCCCTTGGTTTTTCTTTAAACCACGGTTCTTTTCCAAGGGTTTTATTTGAACCGGGTGTAGTTAGTTTTTTTTTTGGGGAATAGGAGCCATTGTGTTTTGTTTTGAAATGAAGCAATATCTCTTGACTTTATTATGCCTTGAGAATAGTGAGTACTTTGGCTGTGACGCTTAGGCTCAGTTTTTGACTCTTGTATAAGTACCTTAAATTGTATGATTTTAAATTTGCTTAACTACTCTGACTAGGGTGTCTTGATGAATCCAATCCTGAGTGAGTTATGTGCCATGTGTGTGTAAGGTTTTTTGATATTCTGTGCATTGCATTTGATGCCTAGAACTTGCCCCGTGTGTTTGTAAAGCGAAATAGTAGTTTTATTCAGTCTAGGAAGTGATATAGGCATTTCTTTGTTGAGCCAGATATGTATATTTTACCCGCCTAACTATTATGTATCGTAGTTAACCCCTTCGAGCCTGTAATCCTGTTTCTTTGGAAACCACATTACAAGCCTTACCCTTTTGTTCGAATTAACCATCTATTTGAACCATTGAAACCTCTCATGAGCACTTGAATTGTTTATGAACTTTATAAAAGTTAAAGTGTGGGGTGGTTGGTTTGGCGTTTGAGTGGAACTAATGAAATAAGGAGAAAGGTGCACTGTTTTGAAAAAGGAAGAGCCACTTGAATTGAAAAAAAAATATAGTTGGATTGTTGAAAAAAAAATTTTGATAAGTGGTGGCTCTTGACGTAATGTGCTTAAAGAAGTATGGGGTAATGTAAATTGATGTGAAGGTGGAGTTTTGGTTTGACATAAGTATGGGGTTTAAATGTTAAAATGTATGTATTAAAGTGCTTAGGGAGGTGTAGTCACTCTTATATCTAAATGTATCCTACCCGTCCCGTAGCCTACATTACAACCAAATAAACTCCTAATTGATCCAAGATTGAATGAGCTCGATTAGTGGAGTAGTACACTACGGGCAAGCTTATGGTGCATCTTTTGTGGCATATGAATGTTATTTCTGAGAGTGAGTGAATTCTTTCTATCTTGAGTTCCTAAGTGTTCTTAAATTTTATTGTGTGGAACTACTCTCTTTTGTCGTATGAGGGCACTTGATTCATGAAGGAAAGGTAATGTCAGTGACCTCTATATTAGAGTAAGTGGGTGAGTTGTGAATAACGTGTGGTACTTGTGAGTCAAATCTTGAGGTGAAGATGTTACGTTTTTGTGCTTAGTCTATTTTAAATACTCTTGGTGTGATGAGTTAGGAGAATTGTTTAAAAAGGTCGTGTCTATAAAAAAGTGTAGTTTGATTGCTCAAGGACGAGCAATGGTTTAAGTGTGGGGTGTTGACGATAGGCTATAATTGCATATTTTAGTCGCTTATTACACTCGAATTTACTGCACTTTAATTGAGTTTGCGCTTTAATCGCTAGTGTTTTGCACTAATTGTGTGTTTTATGCCTTGTAGGTGTGATTTCGAGCTATATAGATGTTATGGAATGAATTTAAGTGATTTGAAGCTTTGAAGTCTGAGTAAAAGCTCAAGGAATTAAGCCGGGATCGTGTTCGGGGATCAAATTTGATAATTAAGTACGAACGAAGACTTGAGGAGGCATATTGCGCACTGTCTAGTAAAATAGATATAATGTTTTGCTCAGAACTCCATTTGGGCTCCACAATATATGGTTGGAATGCTAACTCAAAGGGCTACAACTTTCATGTTTTACGTTTTTCCAAATTCCAAACGGAATAGGGTGAAAAACCGCGGTTCCACCGCGACCGCGGCAGAACCGCGGCAGAGTGTACTCGCGGACAACTGAAGAATCAGAGAGTATGTTTGGCCGCGGTTTGACCGCGACCGCGGTGGGACCGCGGCAGGAAGCGAAAATTTCAGGGACTAAAGTGCAAAACATGGGATTTTAAGTCCTAAACCCTATATTAAACAAAGGAGGCCGGCTAATAACAAGAAGGGACATATTTTGGACACAAATTAGACCTAAGGAGGCAGGAGACACTACTTTAGGGTTAGACAACACCCTTGGAGGCAAGAACACATTGGGAGCAAGGCGGAGAATTCTTCTACGAGTTTTTCCTTCCTCTTTCTATTTTTCATTGTTGGTTATGACTTTTAGTATTGTAGTTTTACAT
>NW_017676870.1:0-15928 GCF_001879085.1 Nicotiana attenuata
CCCACACCTATTTCTTCGTGTTGAGGCGCGCAACCCGATCCCACCGAACAATCACAATTCATAAACAACACAACAACAACAACAATTCACAGAAAACAACAACATTGACCCTCAAGGAACAACAACAATGACCCTCAAGGAACAACAACAACAATTTACATGAACTTCCATAGACATCAATACCATTTCCATGTATTCCACTACTCATATGCATTGATAGGTCACGACGATAATTTCCCACGACAAACCACATATGTTACTACCACGGTTATTCCGAGCACATCAATTCCCATTTCCTTCCATTACTTGTTTCACAGTTCTTACCACATAGCACATTCACAATCGCAAACTTGGTTTATTTCTGATTAATTGCATCAATATGGCGAAGGCACAACCACAATCACTCAACCATACCAATCACAGGAATTTCACAAACAAATCACGTAGAAATCACATACCAAGCACTCAAACATCCAAACATGGCGATTTTACAAGTTCAAAGTTAGCCATACATACCTGGAGCCGAGTTCCCCTTTTAACTTTTATTTCCAATTCACCAAATGGTCTAGCAACGTCAATCTAGTGCACAAGTTAACGCATATGACTTAGAAAAGAAGTTCACAATTTCTACTCAAACTTATTTAGGTTACCAACCCATCTTTGCACCATCTTTTACTCCTACCCAATTACTCTCTCTAGGTTTTAGGTTATAGAATGACATGCATGTATGAGTTCAACCACTATTTTCAAAGACCAATGCATGAGACTCCCCCCCCCCTAGCTTAAACCAAAAATTTAGTGAAAAGGGTTAGGGATGTTACCTGCAAGTAAAGGGGGATGAAGATAAGCTTGAAATTCCCCGGCCCGGATGGTTTTGAAGAATCAAATTTTGGAGAAGATGACTTTCTCTCTCAAGACCCTCTCTTCCTCTCTCTTATTTTGTGCAGAAGATTGTTAAAAATGAGGGTCTGGGGGTGTTTTATTAAAAAGGGGGTCGGGTATAAAATTTAGAAAATAGAAGCCCGAGCAAGATCTGCGGTCGCATTCTGCGATCGCAGAACAGAAATACGGTCCGCAGATTGGACCACAGAATTGCCCCCAAAACTCTGATGAATCTGTTTGGGTCTGCGACAGTAATGCGGTCCGCATTCCTGTTACGCGGTCGCATTGTGCACCGCAGAACTGACCTTCACAAATCCCTGAGGAACTTATGCGACGATTATGCGGTTCGCATATTGGTTATGCGATCGCATAGTAGACCGCATTTTCAACATTAATTTTGACAGCTCTTCTATTCCACTCTGCGGTAGAAATGCGGCCCGCATATCAATTATGCGGTCGCATCTTGGACCGCATCTTGACCTCAAGTTTAACCAAACCACAGCTTCACTATGCGATAGGAATGCGGTCCGCATACCAGATCTGCGACCGCATTCTTAACCTCATAATGGCATTTTTCTGGGAAATTGATTCTTTTGATTTTTTTCAAACTTAGATCAATACCAAGGGTCCGAACCGCGGCTCGCAAGCTCGCAGCGAAGAATTCTACGCATTCCTAACACATATTCGGAGTTGACACCACAAGATACTAGGTTTTGAGCCAAAAATTTTACGGGGCCTCACAGAGAGCTATGATGACGGCTCTTTATGATCAATGATAAGCAATAAATGGAGAACAATAAATAGAACACAATGAATATTGTAAGCAATAAATGGAAGTAAAGAGCTTAGGAGAATATGTTAGAGAGTAGAGAGAATGTTCTTTCTATTCAATATTGAGCATCAGGTTTCTACAGATGATAAGGACCCCTCTTTTTATATATAGGAGAACCCAATCAAAGTACAAAAGCATTTATTACAAAGTAGGATATCTGGCACAACTACCTAGTAATCTAGCGTAGACTAGTAATATTCTTGCAGGTGATGTCAGTTCGGTCCACATACCTAGGGAACTTCCTGCTTACCTTCGATAATCACAGATTCATGCTGCGCCGAGGTCGAGTGTGAAGAGCCTTCGAGGTCGAAGCTGCTTTGCTGCGTCCTTGGATCTTCGGGGCCTTTTCGAGGCTAAGGGAAAGGCGCAATGACCACGGAATCAGGCCTCCCGATCCCGTCCGCATACAGTCACTTCAATCAGACTATTTAAAACACCGGGCAATAGATGTTCAGCTCTGTCGTTGGTTCGTTGTCACGACACCAGTTCACCCACCGTGAACATGTCGTGATAGCGCCTAGTCTCTACAACTAGGTAAGCCTAACAATGCGGAAACATAACTAACTTGCGGAATAATAGACAAAACTGAACAATTTAAAGGAGAAACAGTATATAAAATGCCGCTCGGCATATACAACTCCACATCACAACATCCTACATTACTATCCCAAAACCCGGAACTCACGGGAACACAAGCTAAAAAGGAATACAGTAAAGTGCTCAAACCTCCAGAATGTCTACATCAATAGTACGATAGAAGGGCTAACACTACATATAGAGTAAAGAGGGAGACTCTTCGGTCTGCGAACGCGGCAGATGTACCTCGAAGTCTCCGAAATGCTCCCTGCCTCAAGGGTGATACGCCTGGGTAGAAGTACCTGGATCTGCACATGAAAAACATGCGCAGAAAGGGCATGAGTACACCACAGCGGTACTCAGTAAGTGCCAAGCCTAACCTCAGTTGGGTAGTCACGAGGATGGTCAGGGCCCTACTGAGGTCAAATAAGATACAGGTTTAATAGTGTGAAATGACAGTGAAATTAAATAACACACGATATAAAGGCAACAACAACTATTACAAGGCAAATAAAACACAGTGCAAGAACATAACTCCGCTCCGAGATAACAACCGGGGATCTCCCAGGATACTGTCCTGTAGTCCCCAAATATAAATATTATGTCTATTGGATCTCCCGGGTGCAGTCCCGCAGTCCAACTTATAAAGTGCAAGGGGATCTCCCAGAATGCAATTCCGTAGTCCTAAAGTAAACATACAGGGGAGCTCCCGGGATACCGTCCCGTAGTCCCAAAATAAAGTGCAGGGGGATCTCCCGGAATACCGTTCCGTAGTCCCAAAGTAAATACACAGCAACAACAGAACTCAAGTTAATCAATTTTATATCAAAGTGAAGCAGGTAATCCTAACCTAGCATGGTTCACGTAGTACAATTAAGGAAGTTAAGACAGATAAAGCAATTTAGTCAAGTAGACATGCTTCTCTAAGCTACAACAGGTTTAAATATCAAACAGTGTAAGCAAAGAAAGGAGGAACACAATTCAAGGATATTCTTAAAGAAAAACCGGATTTCCAACAATTAGCACAAGTGCGCGCTCGCCACCTCACGCACGAGGCATTTCAATTACCACAATATCAATCCTAAGGGGAAAAAGTCCCCCACACAAGGTTAGACAAGCCACTTACCTCGAACCGGCTCCAAAAATCAAATCGAAATCACACTTTTGCCACGAGTATCCGACTCCAAATGGCCCAAATCTATTTAATTCAATTACATATCGCAAATAACATCTCAAGCAATTGATTCTACAATTTAATTAAAAGCTAATACGCGAAATTATGTAAAATGACCAAAATGCCCCTCAGGCCAACGTCTCAGAATCGAGTGAAATTTATATTTTTAGAAACCTCGTACTCTCACGAGTCTATACATAATAAGTACACTGAAATCGGAGTCCAAATGGCCCCTCAAGTCCTCAACTAAAGGTCTAAGAACTTTTCCCCCAATTTCCACCAAAATTCCGAAATCAAATGATGAAATTAACTAAAGATTGATGGAATATAACTAGAAAGAGTTAAAGAATCATTACCCAGAGATCTCCTCTTCAAATCCCTCTCAAAATCGCCCTCTCCCGAGCCCCAATTCGATTTTCCAACTTTTGAAACCAAACCCTCGAAATTTCATATTTCTGCCCAGCTAATTCTGCATCTGCGGTCATGGGACCGCATCTGCGGACCAAAATGTCGCATATGCGACTTTCATTGAAGAGCCCAGGAGCCGCATCTGCGGTTCTTCTTTCGCAGATGCGAAACCGCTTCTGCAATTAAACTTTCGCATCTGCGGAACCTGAAGGGACACCAAAAATCCGCATCTGCGGTTGCCTTGCCGCATCTGCGGCGCCGCATTTGCGGTTCCCAAACCGCAGATGCGAAAACATCAGAAGCAGCAAAAATCTGCAATCTCTTAACTTCAAAAATCTTTCCGTCAACCATCCGAAATCATCCCGAGGCCCCCGGGACCTCAACCAAAAGCACCAATAACACGTAATACCTCATTCAAACTTGTACCAATCCTTAAACCACCTACAACAACGTCAGAAACTCGAATTAATCAAGGATTTAAGCCTAAGAACTTCAAATTTCCTCAAAATACGCTTTCGATAAAAAACCTAACCAAAACACGTCCGAATGACCTCAAATTTTGCACACACATCCCAAATGACATGACGGATCTACTGAAACTTCCGGAATTCCATTCCGACCCTCGGATCAAAATCTCACTATCGGACCGGAAACTTCAAAAATTCAAACTTCGGCATATCAAGCCTAAAGTAGCTACGGACCTCCAAAACACAATCCGACCATGCCCCCAAACCCGAAATCACCTAACAGAGCTAACAGAACCATCAGATTTCCATTCCGAGACCGTCTTCACACTGTTCTAACTACGGACTACTTTCCAACACTTAAGCTCTCATTTAGGGACTAAGTGTCCCAAAACTCTCCGAAACTCAAGACCGAACATCCTGGCAAATCAAAATAGCAGAAATAAACTTGGGAAAAGCAGTTAATAGGGGATCGGGGCATAAATTTCAAAAACGACCGGCCGGGTCGTTACATTCGTACTCAATAAAGTACGGTAGCCTAGTTACAATAATATTTCTAGGGAAAAATACTTCACATAGGAGGAATAATACAAGCAACTTTTTCTCAAGGCACCTCATATATACAAAATTGTTTTGTGTCTAGTTCGTAATTGCTTTTAGCGCAGCATAGATTATTGAAGGAAAATGACTGCATGACAGCTGAAACTCTTACCAAGCTAGTCTTGAATCATTCAAACTTGGAAAAACTACCAACTTTCACTCTACGAACTTTCCCAACCAAAAATAGCCCAAAATAAAATATCTACTAAAAAAGGCGCAAATGTCATTTTGGGCACAATTAGTTTCAATTAATGTCAGTTTTTGTATCCGTTATTTTTGTACACAGATATCGAGTTTTCTCTCTCTCTATCTCTCTCTCTCTCTCTCTCTATATATATATATATATATATATATATATATATATCACACTCTCTCTCTATGCGATTTTTCCTAAATTGAACCAAAATCGCTGAAATTGACGACAAAACAAGATACATTTGCGGTTATTTTCGTCTGATTCCGGGTAATTTAGAGTAGAAAACCCCTTATTTTGTATATTTTTTGGATTGCATGCGTTTTTGGAGAAGCGATGTTGCTTTTTTTAGGCTTTTGCTACTGAATTGTTTAGTTAGAGTTCATCGTATATATTTGTTATAGACGATTTTGTAAGTTTTGGTCGAGTTTTGTTTCGTATAATTTTTTTTAAAATTTTCTCATTGAACCTAGTTTTAATTGTGAAACAGAGCAATATGAGAAGACAAACTCGTTCGATGAGTTCATCACCTTATTCAAATTCGGTTTCAATTGAGAAATCGAGCAACATGAGAAGAGAAACTAGGTCGATGAGTTTATCTCCTCATTCAACCCCAATTTTAGTTGAGAAATCGATAGATGAACGAAATATATGAAGACAAAATCGTTCTGACAGTGTTAAAGTGTTAGAATCTCGAAAGGATGTTGTTGGACAATTTGAGAAAAAGAAGAGCAAAAGGGTTAGAGTGGATGATGATGAAGGTAAGAGAAAACGTGTCGTGGAGGACGAAGTGAATTTCAGAAGGTACAAAAAGTTAAAATTCCTGACAAAGTTTGTAAGGTACATACAATTTAAGTTATACTTTTTTCTATTGTTGAATCTTCTTTTAAATTGGATTTAGTTTGCATTTGTTTGTTTTTAATTCGTGTCATGTATTTGTAGCCTTGGAAGCTCTATATTCCAGTTGGTTAGCCTTTTCCTGTTACTCATTGGACATCATACACTAATGTGAACATCGTATCAGTTTTACAATCAAAGTTGACTGATGTCCAGCTTCGGATGTTTAGGGAAAGCTGTTTTGGCTATTTCCTTGATTTACCTCGAGTTGCTATCCAGGCACAACTTGTTCGTTCTTTAATGTTTAGGGAGTTGGTTCAAGATAAGTGTGATCACTTTTTGTGAAATTGAATGACGAATGTTTTTACATTTTGGTCTTCGGGAATTTGGTATTATAAGTGGTTTAAACTGTTGTGACAATGAACATGTTGAGGGTAACTTCAATGGACCCAATAAGTTGGTGGATACTTATTTTTCTGGTTTTGAAGTGGTGTCAAAGAAGTCCCTTATTAATTGTTTTGAGGAAAAGAAATGGCAGTCTGATGAAGGAACAGTTACGATTGCAATCATTTATTTCATAAACGCATTTCTAATGTCCACTCAGGCTCATAAGACATTTATAAATAAACGTGATTTCCATCTTGTCGAGAGTGGTGAGTATGTGTCGTTTCCCTGGGGTAAGATCGCATTTCGAGCTTTAATGAAGTCGGTGAGGGACAGGTTGAGGGGAAAGTCTGAGTTTTATAGGATTGGTGGATTTCCTCTTGTAGTAGGTGTGTGGTTCTATGAATGTTGGACTGTAGTTGATCAAAAGTTTGTTGTTCGCGTTGGAGATCATACACCACTCATAGTGAATTGGGAAATGACAGACAGGCTAACGCGTGAGGATTTCTCCACTGATTTCTTCAACAACACATGGAATAAGGTACCGGCTTTTATGTCTTGATGGGATATACATATATAATACACTGTAATTCATTGTGATACATCTTTGATAAATCTAGGAATGAAGAACCTTTGGTTACATTTGCAGTTTAAAATATTTCTCCGACAACCGAAGAGCTAAGGAGATTTACTTTGCCTGTTGAAGTTAATGATGAGTATCAGAAATATTTGACATCACGTAACAGGGGAAAACTTCCTATTGATGATAGCGATGATTTTGTCACGCCACCCCCAAAATAGATTAAGGAGCCTGTCCCACCAAAAAAGGCACCGGGTGTCCAACCTGTTGATTATGATCGTGAGTTGCAGAAGTTGAAAGCTGATGTGAAACAAGTTTGTATCGTTTATATATATTTTTGAAATTATTGTTAAAATTGTATATTCAAAGTCTATTATCTTTCTTATTTATTTCATCTTGTAGCTCGATAAACAGTTAAATTCCTTCATGGAATATGTTTCTGATAAATTCAAGGAAGTCTTTGAGTTGATAAATTTCAAGGGATGTGTTTCTTCTCCATTGTGCATTTTCATTTACTTTTTTAGTTAACTTACTGTATCCTTTTTTTTAGAATAGCTTGGTGTAAGCGAAGACAAATATAGTGCACATCCAGAGGAAGACACCAGTGGTCGTCAAGACAATAATAATTTTGTGAGCAAAATGGAGTTTAGTGGCAATGAAGATGTTGAAATGGATGGTTGTAAGGTGTGTTTAGTTGTTCATTCTGCACTTTTCCCTTTTCTTTTCTTTGTTATTTTTGATAATTCAATTCTTTTTAAAAAAGAAAAAATAGGTCGGTGGAAGCGAAAGAAAAGATGTTCCACATTCTCAAGGAGATACTAGTGAGTATCATTGTAACAATATTGTGCTCGATGCAGCAGATCAATTAGGTGTCAATATCATGGAAGGACTTTTTGGTGTGAACGCTAACATGTTCGTTGCTAAAGTAACTTTCACTCAAGATGTAGCGCATGCTGGCGCTATTGGTGAGACTGTAGATGAGGTGGCAGGGGAGATGGAGGATGAATCTGAGAAACAAAAGGTTCCCGAATCTCAGACTGACATTATTTGTATGACTGCAAGTGTTGATGAGGCGGTAGGGGAGATGAAGGAACAATTTGAGAAAGAGTTTGTTGAATCTCAGATTGTTTTGTACCAGCCCGAATTACTTCCTGAAGTTTCGCCGCAAATGGAAAAAAGAAAGAGATGTCCTGCAAAGGCCGTGCAGTTTCCATTCATTACTGTATTTGATTCAGCTTCCAGTACTGGTGTTATTGCTGCGAAAGAAAAAAGCAAATTTATGTTGTTAAGAATCCTTCTCAAAGCAAAATCGGAACTGGCGTTAACAGCTCTTTGTTGAATGTATTTGCTGCGTTGGTCAAAGAAGGGAAGTCCAGAAATAAGTATGTTTCCAACTTCTGATTTTGTTCAGTTTTATATTTTAATATATTGTCACTTATGGCATTATTTTATATCAAATCACTGTATCTCTTTTGTGTATATCTGTTACCAGGAATGAAATTTACCCAAAGCATGTTAGTGAACTCAATCCTGCTTGATCTTGGTGTATATCATGTTGAAGACAAAAAATAGTTTTACACTTTGGCATAAATGGTCAGCCTTTGGATGACTCGGTATGTAAGAAGTTACTTTTATAGTTTTTTTTTTAATTTTAGCCAGTGTACACATGATCAGTCCTCTTAAGTTAGAACAAATTATTAATTGCTATCTCGCCTGGCACAAGAGAAGTAGTGAGCATTCATTTTTCTTTGTTTTCTGTGAATTTGGTTTGAAAAACCGTAGCTGCTTAAACCATACGAGCCTTCAGTGATTAATTATTTGTTATGTTTTGTCTCAGCACATTGATGTTTTGTTCTATTATCTAAGGAAGAAGGGTAAGTATGAGAAAGACCTACCTGTAACATTCACCACCACAGATTGGTACTTCGACGAGAAACTTAATGAATTGTGGCAGGCGTTTATTGATACAGATGGAGACAGTGATGTGTGCAATCCAAAACATGTCATTGCAGAGTATATTCAGGGGTTTGTCTTGGATGCCAATGTTCCATGGTACACTATCGAGCATGTCTTAGTGCCAATTAGTGTTGCAGAACAATGGCATTGGATAGTGGCTGTGATGTCCTTCAAGGATAGGTGCATTTATGTGTATGACTTTATGTGCGATGGAGCTGCTCATCAAACCAAAGTTCATAAGACCATGGTCAAGTATTCTGTGTTGCTGCCTCATTTTTTCGTGCACACGTATTTCTATTTAAACAAAAAAGATATCAATTGGCGCACTGATGTCTACAAATCAAATGACTTGATTACCCTTTTTGATATAAAACTGGTTGAAGGACTGCCTCAACAAGTCGAAGCGTATGAATTTCTTTCAACACAATTTATTTTGTTTTCAGATTTTTGATAATTGTTGTTCTTTTTATTTATTACAGTGATTGCGGTGTATTTGCGGCATCACTTGCCGAGTATTTGATTAAGGGCAAGATGCCTCCTAAAAAATTCAATGCCTAGCACACCAGCGCAGATTTGGTGCTCTCTTGTGGGATTATGCTAGAAAGAAGATGGAACTGAACGCGCAAAGTGATGATGAGATTATTGGTCGACAGAATAAGTCGCGGAAGCGGAAGAAGTAGTTACTTTTGTCATTGTTGTAGGATGAACTCAATAATTTCGTTTTGTATTGTGTTCTGTTATGTAGTCATTGTTGTAAGACGGATCAGATTTTTTTGTGTTTGAATTTTATGAATACTTTTAAGAATTGTATGGAAAATGAGATATTTGCCCTGTTATAAAGGTTTAATGAGTTTCAGTGCAATATTAAAGTGTTGCAGTTTAGTTTATTTTGGTGTTTTCTCCTTTGATTTTGTGTTGTGAATTAAAGATATAAAAAATATACAGTAGTTTGTGATACATTGTCTCTTGTAGATACACGCATGATACACACATGATACACATATGATACAAATATGATACACATATAATACACACATGATAAATAGATGATACAGTCGTTTTGGATTGCTGCAGAGTTAGTTTCTTAACAATGAGTTCTGCAGTTAGTTTTCTAGCTGCTACGACTGTTTTCCATTAGTTAGCTTTGTTACTACACAAAAACAGACATGAGTAAGAGCCGATACAAAGAGATACATAGGTGATAGACAAGAGATACATAGATGATACATAGCTGATACAACTTCTTTTTAATCAAACAGATGCATAGTTTATCGATACACGTAGATACATAGGTGATACACAAGAGATAAAAATATGATACATAGCTGATACAACTTCTTTTTAATCAAACATATATATACTTTAAAAAATACACTTGCAACACGATTTTAAATGATAGATCAGATATTTATTTATATCTAAAATTCAAATGACATTCTGCATTGATACAATTCTTGATATATTGGATTCTTCCAAATCTCTATGATATTCAGTAAAGTAAAATAAGAAGTAATTTTAAGTTTGACATATTTTACCCTTTCTTTGGATTATTTCTACAAGTTTTCCTGTTGTGACCTTCTTCTCCACATTGTCCACATAAAATCGACCTTTTCTGTTCCCTTTCTGATATTGGCTTGCACCTCTCCTTCCTTGGCCTTCCTATTATTTTAGTCACGTCTGGTGGCAAAATTTTTTAATCTAAAACTGCTGCAGGAATTTTCCATGTGCTTTCATTAGGAACCGGATAAATTAGAATTTCATAGGCCTTCAATAGGTACTTCCTGGTGTAGTACATCGAGCAATACTCAATGTGATCAATGTATTTGTATTTTAATACAGCCCAAGCATGTGCACATGGCATCTCATCCAACTGAACTCTTCTACAGCTACAAGTTCGATCTTTTAGGAACACCATTCTCTGCTTATCCTTGTCAAGTACTGAATATAAGTAACTCGTCGAAGGGGTCACCTACAAAATTTATCAACTATCATTAGTGGTGACAAAGCAGATGCCCTCAAAATACATATATATTATAGAGCCTACAAGATTCAAAATAGCTTAATATCATGTCAAACCAACCAATATTTCAACAGTGGGGTAGGCATAGATGCTACATTAAATTGAAAGCCTTTGCTTTTGTGCAGGTGAAAACTAGTTTAACAGAATCACACAAAGGGTTCAAGATATAACAAGTCCGTGAATTCGGCATGATTACATATTATATGCACAAGTATCTACATATTCTAGTCATACCTTCATCCGATGCGACAATTCGAGATTGTCCATCAACATTGTAGCATATTTTTCCCCAAGATCAGTAAATGACTGTATTGCATTCTTTTGGTTTGTAACATTCTATCGTCCGATCAATTGCCTTATGTACTCCAGCAAAGGCAGTACTGGAAGTTCCCTAGCAGCCTTGAGCGCTGCATTGATCGACTCCGCAATGTTTGAAGTTATTGTAAATGTTCTATTGACAATGGAATGTGCTATGGACCATCTTTCATACCCAACGTTCATTAAGTAATCTTTGACCCTCTTATCAATTTTCTCTACCTCTTCCATGTGGTAACTTCTCAACTGTGTATGCTTTGGACATAGCAAAGAATATGTCTTTGAGCTGCAAATGGTTCTTCTTCTAATTTTTTTAAAATATTATTCCATAGATGCCATATGCAGACACAGTGAGGTACTTGTGGATAAAATGTTGCTGCTGCATTTTCAATGCCTTCATGCATGTCCGAGACTATGCACATTCCCTCCCTTTCCCAAATGCAGCCTTGAACCTCGCGAAAAACTACTCCAAGGAAGCATTATTCTCTGAATCTACTATGGCGTATGCGAGTGGTAGGATACTACCTAATAAATTCAATCATATAAACATATGTGAGTGTGTGTGTGTGTATATATATATATATATATATATATATATATATATATATATATATATATATATATATATATATATATATATATATGTCACGACCCAAACTGGATGGGCCGCGACGAGCACCCGGTGCCTTACTCAACCGAGTACCAACATAACATATCTTTCTTATTATACTGTCATGGTAAATGAGAAAACTCGTCATGAGATAACAAGAATGAAACATAGGGGAATACTCAACATATGATGACCCACCATGATATGCAAACTTATACATGTGACATACGGGCCTATAAGGCCGACGTGACCATTTGTAAACTCAAAACATAAGCTGAAAAGGCCATACAAGTATCCATACACCTGACATCTGTCTACAAGCCTCTAAGAGTACCTAATATCATAAAGGTCGGGACAGGGCCCCGCCATACCAATCAATACATATCCAAAGCATACTGACTAAATAGGCAACTCCGAAGCAAGTGGAGTGCACAACGCCTTCCGTTGAACTGATAGCCTATTTGGAGGAATGTCAACCTGTCTATCGGGACCTGCGGGCATGAAATGCAGCGTCCCCAGGCAAAAGGAACGTCAGTACAAATAAAGTACCGAGTATGTAAGGCAGGAGAGCATAAACAAGAACAGTAATGTAAAGAGAGATAGAGGAGATACAACCTGTAACATCTGAGTGCCTCTGGGGGATACTGACATGAAATGCATAATACATATATATACATAAACTTTTACATACATACGCCTCTGTGGGCATCATCATCATCATATCGTACCCGGCCTCAAAGAGGACTCGGTAAAAACGTACCCGGCCATCATAAGGCTCGGTAGAATCATACCCGGCCACATGGAGCTCGGTAAAACCCAACCGATCAGTGGTTGCACAATAGGTGCCATACCCGGCCGACTATAGCGCGGCTCGGTAGAGTAAAGTAGATACATATATAATGCATGCTAGACTCATGGAATCACGTTCTAAACCTTTTGGAGTGACGTAAAGTCATTGCACCATTGATTAACATTATGGACATCATACCATCAATATGAACTTCACTAGGATTCAAGGATCATGCATACTTTCTTAGAATAACTTTGTACGGAAAGAACAACATGGACAAACGTAGTTTCTAGGAGTAGATTCATTATGAAATAGCGTATCGTTTATGTTCATTTCATGTTAGATCATGCCAAAAGAAAGAAGGAAGTGCCTTAACATACCTTGTATATTCTTCCCAACCTCAAGCTATGCAATTTCGCGGCTCCTTAGTCTACAATAAGAGAAATGACACTCTCGTTATCGTTTAAGCGTCGTAACTATTATGTATCGACCACAATCTATTTTACAATGAAATGGACAGCACCTCCCCTATATATATGACTTCACACTAGTCAAAACAATCACAAACAGCCCAACATACCCCTATCACTTTATACACAACACGGCAACCATAGTAGTGTCAAACAATCCGAAAATGTTACGATGAACGACCAACAAACAACCTTGCCATTATGTGTGTTTCTCCACACCCTTCCTCCTTTCAACTCCATGAAAACAGTAGTAAAAGAGACAACCCAATACCAACACGAAACAGCCCAAAAATAGTCCCACAAGTTCATCAACTCAAACATAATTTTTCTGTTTACTTAAACACGTTTCGACTTGTCTTTTCTTTCAAATTCAGAAATACAACCAAAAGTACATCATTACACCTCTTATCCAATAAATCAGCCATGAATTTAACTTAAAAATAAGTTCACAACCAGCCAACCATTGCACAAGATCAAACAACATACCATTCTTCCGAAACTAGCTAGGTCTATTCTTTACGATCGAGTTACAACTCGCAAACGCATAAATAATGGAAGGAGAAGCATAAACATACCTTGTACTGAGTATCACCCACGAAACCTGGTCCTTTTTCATCAAAAATAAGTTCCTCAACATGGATACAAGAAGGAGAAAGAGAAACTAGCATGCTGTCCGGACTTTTCAGCACTAGAATCGTGTCGTAACACCCGGAATACCCTAGGGTTTGTGTGGGATTTTTGGGGAGGAGTTGCAGGGGTTCAATTAGGTTTTCAAAGTCTGGAAGATGGGTGAAATAATTGAGTTTATAATCCTTTAAATTTCCCCTCTTGTCCGACTTTAGGAGGTTTAATTGAGACCTCTCCTTTTGGCAAGTAGGTGATGCACCTACTTGTCACCTACCAGTCTGCGCTGTCTCGCGAAAATGCAAATATCTCTCTTTTCCAATAACGTATGAACAAACGGTTTACTGTATTAGAAACTAGACTCATAGATCTTGAACTTGATAGGTAGATCATCCCCTAATTCCAAGTATATTAGGAGAAAAACTCAGTTACATTTGACCTAATGTTCAGCACATTTATGAATGGAACTTGTGATGACCTTTTTCCAACTTTTGTTCCACGACTCGCTTGACTTCAAAACATAACACCAACTATCGTACGACTAAAATAACTCATAATATAATCTCCTTATAATATTAATAACCCTAGTATCACCCCAAAAATACATGGTAAAACATTCCAACTTGTCGACTTTCGACGAAACTTATTTTTTTCAATTCGTTTAGCTTCTAAGCCTTCAAACCCTCTTGCTACTTGGTACTAATGATCTTAAATGTTTGTAACCTCCACGTTAATATGATGAACTAACTTTGTAAGCTTTTAAAAGATGATTCCCTTTCTGAGCTTACATTAATTGACTTATGATGTACTCTTACGTACGAAAACACGGGGTGTAACATCATTCCCCCCTTTGGAACATTCGTCCTCGAATGTTGATTAATGCGCTTATCAGTCTCATAACCTGTAGCTCTTAAGAATTCTTTAATATTGTCCTTGACATCTAGGAAACTGTTCTGTAAATAAATTCAAAGGCCAGGCTATTCCCACCTTTAGGCTTCTTTCTCATACCACCACATCTGGTCGGAATTTGTCCAACATCGTAACATTTGCTACCTTATGTCATGCAGTATGTACGACTGTGTCATTGTATGAGTGCCTAGTGACTCGTCTTCCCTTTTTCCTCCATCTTTTAGCCAATCTCTAAGCCTCACTTTATGAACCTATACAGAATTATGACAAGCTGTCCCTCTAGGAATCTATAGGTGTACTGATGTCTTTCGCTTGGTACTTTATCGAACTTAAGACTATTGCTATCTCTTGTTTCATAGCCTTGTATATCTATCCTTATGGATTTACTACATCTAGGTAGGTTATACTATACCATAAAACTTACTTCGGTTTATTATTACCGAGGTTTGCTACCCAACTCCAGGTTACTCTTTCGCTGCTTATCCTATATGTATAAATCTAAGTCCTTTAGTGCTTCCTCATTATTATTCATCTTAAGAATAACAAACAAATCTCATCTTGTTCTTGGAACTTGTACCCATCTATTGTTTATTCACCTTAATGTTGAAATATAATCTATCACTGATAACTTGTAACCTCTTACGTAATACACTATCACTAGGGCTCACATCTTATCGAGGAACATCTGAAGTGATTTTCCTGATCCACCTAGGGATAATACTATACTTCAATAACCATATTTCATTGCATCCCAATGCGATTCATCTTATGGGGGTATTCTAATCCCGTGCAATTATAAAATCCCTTTCTCGTTAAATCATTACTCAATCAAAGGCCTAAGCGTCATCCTCTTATCAATCACAATTACACCCTTATTCTACTGCCAGGGCAGCATTCCATCTCTTCTAAATGCACCTAGTCTTAGACTCCTTTGTGTTCATTCAGGCTGTACCGAGCTCTTTATTACATATGGAAATCATCAGCTCCCTTGTTTTGATGGGTTTAATCCCAAGGAGATACATATTCTCGTCACCTTCTCACTCACCTTTTCACATCCTTACTCCTATCTACCTAAAACCTTGTTGCTCTACAATACATTACTTTAGGACCTACACCGATCTATTTATACTACTCGCAACCTTCCTTAAACTTGCTAGCACCATAAATTTCCTTTCGTGCCTTCTCAGTTGTCCTTAAATATAAGCAATTACTTTTGCTGGTCGTTCTATCACTTGTTGCATGAATACTTGGCCTGTCTTTTTGCCCACGAATACTGTAATTTCCTGTACCTCATATGATCTCAA
>NW_017676870.1:17570-21035 GCF_001879085.1 Nicotiana attenuata
ATTTCTAGTTATTTATATCTGATTGCACTATTCTAGAGTTCATCATCTGGGTGTCTCACAAGGAGATCTATTACCACATCTGCACTACCGTACCCTTAGGAAATGTTAGATAATGATAACAATCTTGGTTACACTAATCCCAGCTTGATCCTCATATTACATCATTCTCTTAAATTATATTTGTCAGCTCCCATAGGGCATAATTGAGATGGGTGCGGTCAATTGTATATAACTCTGTTACTGTTCAAGGTAACTCAAAATGCATGTATTTCTCTGCCTGAATTGTAAATACTGAACCTTCATTAACTGGTACCTCGTAACCTTCGCCACCTTGCTTCTTTTATTTGTTGAAACTTGTATCTAGCTTCTGATTCTCTTGTTGCTTTTTACCATATGGGTGGATAGATATCCATGCCTGGGGGCTCCTTCTCAAGAAGCTCACACATATTAGTAGACACATGATTTGTTGAAGAACTTACATTTACTCATCATCAGTATGATGCAAAATCGAGTTCCTCTAACTCAGCTCTTCCAGAGCCACATTCAATCTCTAACCAACTATCTTTCTCGTTGTAGGTATCATTGTATTACGGATAAAATAGAACTTAGAAGTTTGAATTCTTACAACTGAGCTCTACTACACGATCTAGAGTAAAAAGTAGAGTGACAGTCCTAAATGCCCTGTAGCCTCCTGCTTATAAGTGTGGTGCACGACACACCCATAAACAAGACTCTACTAGACACGGCTTGTAGACTCCCTAGGACAGAACTGCTCTGATACCACTTTTGTCACGACCCAAACTGGATGGGCCGCGACGAGCACCCGGTGCCTTACTCAACCGAGTACCAACATAACATATCTTTCTTATCATACTATCATGGTAAATGAGCTAGAAAACTCGTCATGAGATAACAAGAATGAAACATAGGGGAATACTCAACATATGATGACCCACCATGATATGCAAACTTATACATGTGACATACGGGCCTATAAGGCCGACATGACTATTTGTAAACTCAAAACATAAGCCAAAAAGGCCATACAAGTATCCATACACCTGACATCTGTCTACAAGCCTCTAAGAGTACCTAATATCATAAAGGTCGGGACAGGGCCCCGCCATACCAATCAATACATATCCAAAGCATACTGACCAAATAGGCAACTCCGAAGCAAGTGGAGTGCACCAACGCCTTCCGCTGAACTGATAGCCTACTTGGAGGAGTGTCAACCTGTCTATCGGGACCTGCGGGCATGAAACGCAGCGTCCCCAGGCAAAAGGGACGTCAGTACAAGTAAAGTACCGAGTATGTAAGGCAGGAGAGCATAAACAAGAACAGTAATGTATAGAGATACAACCTGTAACATCTGAGTGCCTCTGGGGGATACTGACATGAAATGCATAATATATATATATATATATATACATAAACTTTTAAATACATACGCCTCTGTGGGCATCATTATCATCATATCGTACCCGGCCTCAAAGAGGACTCGGTAAAAACGTACCCGGCCATCATAAGGCTCGGTAGAATCATACCCGGCCACGTGGAGCTCGGTAAAACCCAACTGATCAGTGGTTGCACAATAGGTGCCATACCCGGCCGACTATAGCGCGGCTCGGTAGAGTAAAGTAGATACATATATAATGCATGCTAGACTCATGGAATCACGTTCTAAACCTTTTGGAGTGACGTAAAGTCATTGCACCATTGATTAACATTATGGACATCATACCATCAATATGAACTTCACTAGGACTCAAGGATCATACATACTTTCTTAGAATAACTTTGTGCGGAAAGAACAACATGGACAACCTTAGTTTCTAGGAGTAGATTCATTATGAAATAGCGTATCGTTTATGTTCATTTCATGTTAGATCATGCCAAAAGAAAGAAGGAAGTGCCTTAACATACCTTGTATATTCTTCCCAACCTCAAGCTATGCAATTTCACGGCTCCTTAGTCTACAATAAGAGAAATGACACTCTCGTTATCGTTTAAGCGTCGTAACTATTATGTATCGACCACAATCTATTTTACAATGAAATGGACAGCACCTCCCCTATATATATGACTTCACACTAGTCAAAACAATCACAAACAGCCCAACATACCCCAATCACTTCATACACAACACGACAACCATAATAGTGTCAAACAATCCGAAAATATTACGATGAACGACCAACAAACAACCTTGCCATTATGTGGTGTTTCTCCATAACCCTTCCTCCTTTCAACTCCATGAAAACAGTAGTAAAAGAGACAACCCAATACCAACACGAAACAGCACAAAAACAGTCCCACAAGTTCATCAACTCAAACATAATTTTTCTGTTTACTTAAACACGTTTCGACTTGTCTTTTCTTTCAAATTGAGAAATACAACCAAAATTACATCATTACACCTCTTATCCAATAAATCAGCCATGAATTTAACATAAAAATAAGTTCACAACCAGCCAACCATTGCACAAGATCAAACAATATACCATTCTTCCGAAACTAGCTAGGTCTATTCTTTACGATCGAGTTACAACTCGCAAACGCATAAATAATGGAAGGAGAAGCATAAACATACCTTGTACTGAGTATCACCCACGAAACCTGGTCCTTTTTCATCAAAAATAAGTTCCTCAACACGGATACAAGAAGGAGAAAGAGAAACTAGCATGCTGTCCGGACTTTTCAGCACTAGAATCGCGTCGTAACACCCGGAATACCCTAGGGTTTGTGTGGGATTTTTGGGGAGGAGTTGCAGGGGTTCAATTAGGTTTTCAAAGTCTGGAAGATGGGTGAAATAATTGAGTTTATAATCCTTTAAATTTCTCCTCTTGGCCGACTTTAGGAGGTTTAATTGAGACCTCTCCTTTTGGCAAGTAGGTGATGCACCTACTTGTCACCTACCAGTCTGCGCTGTCTCGCGAAAATACAAATGTCTCTCTACTCCAATATCGTATCAACAAACGGTTTATTGCATTAGAAACTAGACTCATAGATCTTTAATTTGATAGGTAGATCATCCCCTAATTCCAAGTATATTAGGAGAAAAACTCAGTTACATTTGACCTAATGTTCAGCACATTTATGAATGGAACTTGTGATGACCTTTTTCCAACTTTTGTTCCATGACTCGCTTGCTTCAAAACATAACACCAACTATCGTACGACTAAAATAACTCATAATATAATCTCCTTATAATGTTAATAACCCTAGTATCACCCCAAAAGTACATGGTAAAACATTCCAACTTGTCGACTTTCGACGAAACTTATTTTCTTCAATTCGTTTAGCTTCTAAGCCTTCAAACCCTCTTGCTACTTGGTACTAATGATCTTAAATATTTGTAACCTCCACGTTAACGTGATGAACTAACTTTGTAAGCTTTTAAAAGATGATTCCCTTTCTGAGCTTACATTAATTGACTTATGATGTACTCTTACGTACGAAAA
>NW_017676870.1:21075-26411 GCF_001879085.1 Nicotiana attenuata
ATATATATATATATATATATATATATATATATATATATATATATATATATATATATATATACATATACATGCATTATTATTCTTATTTTACCTACTGGATCTTGTATGGATGCTATCAATAATGTTCCTCTATATGTCGATTTAAGAAAGGTTCCATCTGCAACAACAACCGATTTGCAATACTACCATCATTTTATAGACGGATATAGTGCAACGAAAGCATACATGAATATGTCTTCCTCTTTTATTTTTCAAACTTACCACCGACATAGGATTTGTAAGAACCAACATATAAAAGTAGCTTGGCAGCTTTTCATATGATTCGCTCGGGTTCCCTCTCAGTACTTGAACTGCATACACTAATAGAAATTCGGGCAAAACTGTCCAAAAAACCGACCAGAGTTTGTCAGTAATGGCCAATAACCATCCAAAACGCAACCATTTATGTGTGGACGGTATTTTGAAGGTCGGAAGAGCATACCGACCAAAGTTGTCGGAAATTATCAACCAACTTTGGTTGGTCAATTAAATTAAAATAAAAAAATATTGCCGAAAAAACCGACCAAAGTTGGTCGGTATTTTCATTATGTTATTAAAAAATACACCATCTGGGAATCGAACCGGGGTCTGTACTGTGGCAGGATACTATTCTACCACTAGACCATTGATGCATTTTGTTTTAAGAGTGTCTCTTATTTGATTTATACTCTTTAATTGTATTTTCGCATGAGAATAACCGACCAAAGTTGGTCGGTTTTATTAAAAAATAAAATTACCGACCAAAGGTTGTTGGATTTTTAAAATGACCGGCCGAATTAACCGACCAATTTCGGTCGGTTTTTTCAATATGAATTTTAATTTATTTTAAATGAAAAACCGACCAAAGTTGGTCGGTTTCTTGAAAAATAAATTTCGCGGGACTCAAAAACAGTTTTCCGCATTTTTGCGCCAAAGAAAACCGATCAAAGTTGGTCGGTTTCGTAAAAAAAAAATTAAAAAATAAAATATTTTGAAAAACCGACCAACTTTTGTTGGTTTTTTGGCCGGTTTTTTGGCCGACCAAAGTTGGTCGGTCGACCTTGGTCGATTTTTGCCGAATTTCTAGTAGTGATATTCTTTTGATCTCCATGCTTGCATATATGTCATTTGAAGACCACTGCTTGTTCATGTCTCCAATTATGTCATTAGGAGTGTATATTATTTTTGGGTCTTTATACTTGTCTATCAGAAGACTAACGATGAGTTTTGCAGTAGCTTGACGTTGTGCGTAAGATCTGTCTTTCAGCGAGCTTGAGTGCAGTTTGCTGAAATTTCTGACCTTGAAAAGTTTTTCTTTTTTCAGGCTCGAAGACTTAAAATACCAATGGCAGTTGTTGTTGATGCATACTAGGCAGTACCTACAACGAGGATATAAACTTTTCCATCCATAAACAGAGCGACATGAAATACAATGATATATAGTGATACACAGTGCCATCAACAATACTAGATGAAAAAAATACAACGACTATACAGTACTAGACGGTGACAACCACAACTTAAAAGTGTACAACCACATACTTACAAGTAACGACTTATTTTCTGCATAATTATGCTTCTAACATCAACTACAATAAACATTGAGATACATAATTATACAACAAATATTTTGAAACCTGCTTTCACTTGATCTATGCACCTTAAACTGAAATTTTTCTTTATTGCCAAGTGCTTCATGACTTTGACTATCGTAGCCCTTTACAAATTTGACCTTCTTCTATATCTATGTGTTGAGGGTCAGTTATTATTGTATTTTCATAGATTCTGTATCCTGCCAGTCTTCTCCATCCCCAAAGTCGATCATATTAATTGTATCGACATTGTATATCTCCTCTATAACTGAGCTTTGTGCACATTCTGAGGAAATCGCGTGTCACGCCCCGAACCTGGGCCTGGACGTAACACGACACTCGTTGCCTGACTACATGTGACCGAGCGAACCAACTGGCTGGCTGAATCAACATGTGGTATCATAACATACTGAATGCGGAAGATAAACTAACACATGCTGATATACTGAAAGTCTGGATGATATAAATCAAAGTGCGGAAATACTAATACAATTCTGAAATATATTTGTAGCCCACATGGCTTAATATGAAAAGCCTGCGACTTTTTCTAGCTGTTACTCTAGTCTATGAAGCCTCTAATGAAGTACTAAAAACACTGACTGTCTGAAAATACCAAAGACTGTAAGGTAATGATAATGCCCCCGAAAGAACTGGGCATCACCAAGTAGCTGATACGAGAATCCTAGCGCTCTGAATCATCAACCTGTAAATCATTACCTGCATCGTGAGATGCAGGCCCCGGGCAAAAGGGACGTCAATACATTTGAATTGCACTGGTATGTAAAGCAACTGAAAGAAAGAATTATGAATGCTGAAACTGAAACCAAGCTGATAACTGAGAATTGCCAATTGATAATTGAAATGATAACTATTGAAACTGAAACTGAAATGATAACTGATAACTGATAAATGAACTGATAATTGATAACCGAACTGATAACTGATAACTGAACTGATAACCGGTAACTGAAATGATAACTGATAACTGAATTGAACAAAGGAAGTAAGGATATGAATACTCCCTCTTCTGAATGATGAACAACCTGTTTATCTGAATAAGCTACGGCCTCGGGCCCAATATAAATGTGCACAAGCTACAGCCTCAGGCCCAAGTATACGTATACATAACTACGGCCTCAGGCCCAAAAATGCATAAAGCATAAACTACGGTGTCACGACCCCAAACCCGATCGTGATGGCGCCCAACACAATTGCCAGGCAAGCCTGACCACAGTCGTTCCCAAATTAACCGTAAACCTCAAAACCGACAATCTAAAGAGATTATAATAGTTTTAGAATAATAATCCAATATTTATAATTGAATGGTACTGAGAAAATACGAAGTCTGATAACAACACTCCCAAAAGATCTGGGGCCACGAGTCTAGAGCCTCTAAAACAATCTGAATAACAATATCTGAACGAAAATACTCAAGTCTGGAAATGTATATATAAATAAAACTGAAATAGGAAGAGTAGTCAGGTCCTGCGAACGTCAAGCAGCTACCTCAACAACTCTGATAAGCTCTGGAAAACAAAGACTGCTCAGCTAAGCCTCCGGTGTACCTGAATCTGCACACAAGGTGCAGGGACTAGGGGTGAGTACTACCGACTCAGTGAGTAATAAGCATATAAAATGTCTGAAGATGAGAAATCCACGAAATACCACAAAGCAAAGCTAAAACTAACAGTCCTACACCTTACTACGAACCAACAGCAAAACAATTTCAAATATAACAGTTAAGTAAAATGTAAGGATGCAATGCAATGCACATGAACACGCTGTGGCGTACAGCCCGATCCATTTAACGTCGACGGCGCTCACTGGGGGTGTGTACAGAGTCCGGAGGGGCTCCTTCAGCCCAAGTGCAATATAATCATACCATTCGCTGTGGCGTGCAGCCCGATCCATACTCAGTCCACAATATGCATATGAGTCACGTAACAGATTCAATTAATTTTCTAATTTCCAATTTATTAAGAAGAATATACTTTAGAAATTTAACTTCAGGAATAGTGACTTAGCATTTCATAACAGTGATTAAACACAAGACTGAGATCAATGATTATACAAAGCATGCTATCACAATGACATTCATCCTCTAAGGGTGCTACATATCGGCACAAGGCCCAAAACACGGCAATAAGCCCGGATATATTCAATACAGGGTGCGTATCAGTCGCCAATATAGAAATATTCTTGTTCGGGATGGACTAAGTCCCAATCCCCAGTCATACACCTGCCATGGGGTGCGAGTCACGTCCTACAATAGCGTCACAATGTGATAAGCCGGGGTTTCAAACCCTCAGGCCATCATATACACCAACTACTCACCTCTAACCGGCCGTAGAATGGTCCGCAATGCCTTTTCCTTTCGTATCGACCTCCTCGCGCGTCGAATCTAGTCAAAATCACAACGAATACATAAATATGGGTTAAAGAAACATAACCCAATCGAAAATACTCGAAAAGTACTAAAATTCACGAAGTTGGTAAAACCCGAGCCCCGGGCCTACTTCTCGAAAAATTCCGAAAATCACACCAACGGATTCCTCGTCTTGCCACAAGTCCGTGCATATAAAGTTTACCAAAATCGGAGCTCGTTTGACCCTCCAAATTCCATTTTTACATCACAGCTTTCCAAGCCCTAGCTTGACCCGTTTTTGATGAATTTTTCTACAATTTACATGTAATTTCTACCATAAATTCGAATATTTAGGCCAAGGAACTTACCTCCAAGTAATTCTCAGTCAAAACCCTCGAATTTCCTTGTTCAAAGCTCTTAAGAACGTCAACAATGGAGGAAAATATGAAAGGATCGCGGATGAAATATTATTTTAAAACCCTTCTGTCGCCTAGTCCAGTTTTCGCTTCTGCGGTCCCGCTTTCGCTTATGCGGGACTGCTTCTGCGGCCACATTTCCGCTTTTGCGATCTTCACTTAGAAACCCGGACTTCGCTTATGCGACGCGAAGTCCGCTTCTGCGGTTCCCTCAAAACCGCTTCTGCGGTACAGTGTCCGCTTATGCGGACCCGCTGGTGCGAGCCACCTTCCGCTTCTGCGGAATTTCCCTAGCCGGCCAACGACCGCTTCTGCGACCACGTACCCGCTTCTGCGGTACCACTTCTGCGGTCCATTTCCGCAGAAGCGGAAACACCAGATGACAGCAAAATCTGACCTGCAATACATCTCAAAACTCTCGTTTAACCACCCGAATTCACCCCGAGGCCCTCGGGACCTCAACCAAATGCACAGATATGTTCTATTACTTCATTCAAACTTGATCGTAACATAAAAACACTATCATAAACACCAAAATCATCGAATTATCATGGATTCAAGCCTAAGTTAAACTAAAACTTCCGAAACTTGCATTTGATCTAAAACCCGACCTAAACACCTCCGAATGATCTGAAACTTTGCACGCACATCCAAAATCACCTAACGGAGCTACTGCAACTCTCGGAATTCTATTCCGACCCTCGGATCAAAATCTCACCTACCATCCGGAATTCGCCAAAATCCAACCTTAGCCAATTCAAGCCTAATTCTACACCGGACCTCCAAATTCAATTCTGATTGCGCTCCTAAGTCACAAATCGTCCCCCGAAACTAGTCGAATCATCGGAAATCCATTCCGAGCCTTCTAACTCACAAGTCAACATTCGGTTGACTTTTCCAAACTAACCTTCTCATAAAGAGACTTGTTGTCTCATTTCTAACCGA
>NW_017676870.1:32026-37724 GCF_001879085.1 Nicotiana attenuata
AATGGTGTCCCAAGTCACCGGTTGAATCCCGATCCGAGGAAATTATGACTCTGTTAACAGTCCGCGAACTAGAAATCCGAGTAAGGAATTCTGTTAACCCGGGAGAAGGTGTTAGGCATTCCCGGGTTCCGTGGTTTTAGCACGGTCGCTCAAGTGTTGTATTTGATTTTATCTGATTTCAAAACATGTCCAAACTCATGTGCTTTTATTAGTAAACCGCTTTTATTATTTTTTATTTTTAATAAGAATTGCAACGTCGTGAAAATGCATCTTGAACCACGTCGCACCAGTGCACCAGTGATTGTTAATACATTTCGACTTCGTTGAGATTTGGATTTGGGTCACATAAATGTGCACCCACTTTTAGGAATGTAAAATTATTTAAAGTGCATGCCTAAAGAGACTATCGCGTTATTATCTTTGGGGAAGGCCGTGAAATTCGCTAAACGGCCCGTCCCGAATTCTAAGTATTTTAGTATATATATTTAAAGAGAGGGCCCCGCAATTTATGCGTTCTATTTGGGCGAGGCTCATCTCATTTTATTCATTAAAGGGCAATCCTAAATCAGCTATAATTTTCTATTTTTATTTGTCTCTAATAGCACAAGTAAAGTCCTAATTACTTATCATATGTGAGAGGGCCTAGTTCTTATAATTCAATTTCAACCAACCAAGCCCAATAACTGAATGAGTGAAACAGGATACCTTTCACAAGTGATTTAACACAAAATAGGCTTCATTTAGAATGAGATGAGCGATTTGAGCCCATGACAAACCCACAAACGAATTGCACAAAAACTTCACTACTCAGACATGAGCGCTAGTTTCATTTAAAAGGCTGGAGATGAAGTGGCTTTTCAGCATACAAATCGATATTATTTCAAAAAAAACGAGAGGTATGTATTGTTTTTTACAAAAAAAGCAACGAACACTAACTAAACAGTGCTCACTATATAGGAGTTACAGCTAGATGATCACAGATTAAAAAACAATTCAAACACAATCCAGTTAAGCTCATATGAAGGCCTACTGGAATTCCACAACTACTATAGATACTCGAACTATACCTAATTGAACATGATAACCACAGAAGTCACATTCTTCCAGGAATACATTGAATTGATTCAAAGGTTCTCCAGCTAAAAACAGTTTAGAGTTTATCAGCATTTGAATTATATTAAACAAATACTTTGGATGCCTATTCAACTGTTGATGCAATATAATACAAACAGATAGAATTCCAGGAGCAACTGAGCAAATGTTTCAATTCATTTCCATTTCCAAAAGCTACAATGACCAGATTCGAACTGTGTACCTGGAAATATAACGAGTAGGAGGGGAAGTTAGCAACAGAAGAGCAGTTAGCAGCAGGAAGCCGTAATAACCAGCCCAGAAATAACGTCAATTGAACCCAGTAAAAGCACGAACACCAAATCAAACAGGGCAACCAATCAAACTAGCTTGACTAACACCAAATCTACTTGAAAATGCACCAAATCACTTCAATAAACCCAGGAATACTTCACAGAAACACAACACCCAACTGGTGGCCCAAATTGACTCGATTAGACCCAAAATTCACCCATAGTGGAACTAGTATATTGCACAAAAGCTCCAGCAATTAGAATAGATGAAGATCATTGCCTAAAACTCACAATTACTCTATAAAATGCAATGTAATCGTATTTTTTTTGGATTTTTCCTTTTTTTTTTCTGTTTGTATTCTTTTATTTTTTGGAGATTTGAAGTTTGGATTTCAAATTTCAGATCTGTTGAGATTGCAGAGACTATTTTTTTTGGGGGGGGGGGGGGATTTTAGGTGTTTCCAAACTTGTTATACAAGGCAAATGAATGCCTATTTATAGGCAAACTTAGGGTCCAATTTCAGATTTTCACTTTTCCTATTAGTCCCTATTTTAATTCTATTTTTAGCCCTTATTTTCTGACTTGTTACACAAGTAACTACCCTAAGTTTACTGAATTTCAGTTTAAAACCCCTTCTAGAAAGTCCTAGGGGGTTCTATTCTGATTTCCTACCCTTAGAATCCCTAAATTACCCTTGTATTAATTATGAAATCACTATTTCTAATGAAACTACCCTTTTCCCATGCCTAAACTATCCTTAGCACCCCCTGAAATTACTACCCAAACCCAAACAAAACCCCTGAATCTATTTTGCAATTATTAACCCTCGATCTAGGTCTCAATTCACCAAATTACTATTATCAGCTATAACCAATCACCCCAAACTAAACATAACCATTACTTGAAAACAAACGAAGAACTAAAGAACAATTACTTAATCAAAATCATGCATTAACAGTACTTAAATTGATTACTTAGACTACTTAGAATAGCTACTGAACAAACTAACTTCTGCACAACTACTTGAACAAATATGGATCCAAAACACAAAATCAGACTATTAAACCTAATGAACCCCAATCTTGAAGAACTCAAACAAACAAATTATTACCAGAAGAAGGGCAGACATATTGAATCAAAACTAACAGAAAATCCGATTGAACTAACAATTAATCGCTTGACTAATTAACCCGACATTTGAACATTAAAACTAGCAGAAATAGAACGAAAATCAAATCAGAATTAACCAAACTAAAACTCAGAAATAGCACAGAAAACAAGCTAACTAACAACAAAAGCACGAATTAACTAACAAAAACCAAAACTCATGAAAACAATAAAAAATCGAGAAAGAGACTTACTGACCTAGGCTTCAACCTTGACTGACTTCTCACTTGGTTCTCAAACAATATTATGTGTTTGTTCTCTCTAAGAACAACCACATAATATAATTCGAAACCAAACAAGCCCTTGACTAACCCGAGAAATTCCAGCGATATGGACAGAAACCCTAGATCTGCAATTTATGAGGCTCTTCTTAGATTTGAGGGGTTTTGGCTTGGGATTCAGGATGAGGGGGTCACGGAGGCTATAGGGTGCGATTTTGGGGATGATTTGTGGTGGCGCCGCCACCAGATACCTAAGGCGGCAGCTAGGGTTCTTGGCTTCAAACTCAAATTCGACGAATTCAAGGCATGTTCGAAGGATTTTGACTGTGGATTAAGGGTGTGGAGAGTGAGGAGCCACTAGGGTGTTCGTGTGGTGGTACGAAGAGACGTGGTCGGCCGGCCNCAGCTAGTAAACCTCTTAAACTTTCAGGAACTAGGAGAATGAGAATCAACAACTAGAATACACAATTTAACTTTGAATTATCTAATGGAACTAGTTAAGTTTTTTTTTTTGATTTTTTGAAGGTTTTTCTATTGTTTTTGTTTCGAATTTTGAATTGTAGTTTTCAGATCTGGAAATAAAAACTGGAGCACACTTGGTTTTTTTGGGGGAAACTCTAGGGCTCCAAACTTGTTATACAAGGCAAATGAATGCCTATTTATAGGCAAACTTAGGGTCCAATTTCAGATTTTCACTTTTCCTATTAGTCCCTATTTTAATTCTATTTTTACCCCTTATTTTCTGACTTGTTACACAAGTAACTACCCTAAGTTTACTGAATTTCAGTTTAAAACCCCTTCTAGAAAGTCCTAGGGGGTTCTATTCTGATTTCCTACCCTTAGAATCCCTAAATTACCCTTGTATTAATTCTGAAATCACTATTTCTAATGAAACTACCCTTTTCCCATGCCTAAACTACCCTTAGCACCCCCTGAAATTACTACCCAAACCTAAACAAAACCCCTGAATCTATTTTGCAATTATTAACCTTCGATCTAGGTCTCAATTCACCAAATTACTATTATCAGCTATAACCAATCACCCCAAACTAAACATAACCATTACTTGAAAACAAACGAAGAACTAAAGAACAATTACTTAATCAAAATCATGCATTAACAGTACTTAAATTGATTACTTAGACTACTTAGAATAGCTACTGAACAAACTAACTTCTGCACAACTACTTGAACAAATATGGATCCAAAACACAAAATCAGACTATTAAACCTAATGAAACCCAATCTTGAAGAACTCAAACAAACAAATTATTACCAGAAGAAGGGCAGACATATTGAATCAAAACTAACAGAAAATCTGATTGAACTAACAATTAATCACTTGACTAATTAACCCGACATTTGAACATTATAACTAACAGAAATAGAACGAAAATCAAATCAGAATTAACCAAACTAAAACTTAGAAATAGCACAGAAAACAAGCTAACTAACAACAAAAGCACGAATTAACTAACAAAAACCAAAACTCATGAAAACAATAAAAAATCGAGAAAGAAACTTACTGACCTAGGCTTCAACCTTGACTGACTTCTCACTTGGTTCTCAAACAATATTATGTGTTTGTTCTCTCTAAGAACAACCACATAATATAATTCGAAACCAAACAAGCCCTTGACTAACCCGAGAAATTCCAGCGATATGGACAGAAACCCTAGATCTGCAATTTATGAGGCTCTTCTTATATTTGAGGGGTTTTGGCTTGGTATTCAGGATGAGGGGGTCACGGAGGCTATAGGGTGCGATTTTGGGGATGATTTGTGGTGGCGCCGCCACCAGATACCTAAGGCGGCGGCTAGGGTTCTTGGCTTCAAACTCAAATTTGACGAATTCAAGGCATGTTCGAAGGATTTTGACTGTGGATTAAGGGTGTGGAGAGTGAGGAGCCACTAGGGTGTTCGTGTGGTGGTGAACAGAGCCGGCGCCGCCACCGAAGGAGGAGAGGATTTTAGGGCGGCGCTAGGGTTTGGGGGTTAGGTTTCTGATGAATGGGAACGATGGGGGACGATGAGGAGGGGGGTGCGGGATTCAGACACTTATATAGCGACAACATTGTTAGTTCTCGTCCATTAGATGAAGGAGAATCAACGGACGTGATTAATCTTGACGAAACGAGGTCGTTTTGGTGGGGGTGTGGGACTGGACCGGTGACACTTGGGCTTGGACTAACCGGTGTGGGCTTGTGTCAAATGGCTGTAATTTAACTGGGCCAGACGAAATATTAACTAAAAATGGCCCAATTCCGGTATTTCTTAAGACAACCCTTCCTTCCCCCTTTTTTTTTAAAAACAATTGTTTTCACTTTTTCTTTTATTTATTTTCTGATTCTTGAAATGCCAAATTGAAACTCAAAAACCAAATTGACACTAAAAAAAATTATATTTTCTAATTTCCAAATACCCTAATTTCCAATTGAACACAAATTAAGACAAATTAAAACTAAAAATGCAAAAAGTAAAAAGACTATTTTTGTTATTTTCTTTTCTTTTGTTTTTTAACTACAACTTAACTACTAAAATAATGAAATTAAATTCTAAATAGCAAATGCCAAGTATATTTTTTATATTTTTATTAATCAAAATAGCACAAACAAAAATAGCAAATAATTAACATAAAATAGTCACAAAAATACCACAAAATTAGCAATACACTGAAAGGAATCATTTGTTTGAATTTCTGGGAATAATTCATATAGGGCAAAAATACACGTGCTCACAGCAAGTGAAAAAGACCTTTCCAAAAAACTAAACTGTCCAAATTGGAGTTTTTTATGTCGTGCGATATGCCCATAGAGCATCATCTAGCTTGCTAGCCCAGTCCTTCTTACTTGCTCTCACTGTCTTCTCCAAAATTTGCTTCCCCTCCCTATTTGAGACCTCAACTTGACCACTGATTTGCGGATGATAAGCAGTTGGGACCTTGTG
>NW_017676871.1:0-8378 GCF_001879085.1 Nicotiana attenuata
AAATATGATAGCATGAACATACATAACATGGGATGACTAGACAATCAAGAAACTATATATAAGGTACGAGCTACCACACTACCATGAGAGACTATACAACAAAAACCAGCCGACAAGGCCAACCAAACTATACATGAGTCGACACCTGTCTATGAGCCTCTAAAGGAACATAAGTGTTGCAACATAGCCGGAACAGGGCCCCGACATACCCATAATATCTATAACAAAAATGCATACCAAGACCAAGGCAAGTCCGAAGAAGGGATCTCGCCAATCACCGCTGAACTGGACAGCCTACTATGGTGGGGGAGCTGCGCCTGCCTGTCTATCAGGACCTGCAGCACGACATGCAGCGTCCACAAATAAAAGGATGTCAGTACGAATAAAGTACTGAGTATGTAAGGCAGGGAACCATAAGTACGAACAGTAATGTAAGCAGGGATAGAGAATAAACAACCTGTAACATCTGGGTACCTCTAAGGGCTACTGACATGAAATGTGTAATACATATGTATATATACATAAACTTTTAAAACATACGCCTCTGTGGGCATCATCATCATCATATCGTACCCGGCCGTAATAGGCTCGGTAAAAACGTACCCGGCCACGTGGAGCTCGGTAAAACCCAACTGATCAGTGGTTGCACAATAGGTGCCGTACCCGGCCGACTATAGCGCGGCTCGGTAGAGTAAAATAGATATATATATATAATGCATGCTCGACTCATGGACTCACGTTCTAAACCTTTCGGAGTGACGTAAGGTCGGTATCCTCTGTACACGTTATTAGGACTAACTCTTCACCATGAACCTTATAAGAATAAGGAAGTACCAATAACATTGATAACATAAGAATAAGAGAAGCAACATCAACATCAATCGTTCCATAAGAGGGGAAACAATGTAAGTACTGCTAGCTTCTAAGAGTAGAGTATCTTTGGAAGCTCGTTCATTACATTATGTACAATCGGAGTCGTGCAAAAGAAGGAAAGGGATAGCCTCACATACCTTGTATATACTGCCCCAATCTCAAGCTATGCAATTTTCACGACTCCTTAGTCTACAATAAGAGAAACGATACTATAGTTACCATTCGAGCGTCATAACTATTATGTATCGACCACAACCTATTTTACGATGAAACGGACAGCACCTCCCCTATATATATGACTTCACACAATTCCAAACAATCACCAAACAGCCCAAACAACATCAATAATAATCATATTGAGCCTCCCAAAACAGTCCACGCACAACCAAATCAATTCATACATACGACGGCCACCATAGTTGTGTCAAACGACCCGGAAATGTTACGAAGAACTACCAGCCCACAACCCTACATCTATATGGTGTTTCTCCACACCCTTCCTCCTCCAAAACTCCACAAAACAGTAGTAAAACACGCAGCCCAACAACAACACAAAACAGTCGGCTACAAGTGAATAGCTCGAACTCACGACTTCCGATAACCGTCCTGTGAGTTCTTACATGTATAGAACGAATTACCATGAATTCACAGCAGAATAAATGTATGAAAGATAGCAGTAAACTCACCTTACTTGTTGGATAACTCAGCCCTTATCTTGGTTCTTCAAACTCTAGGGTTTACCCCCAATTTGACTTGAAAGAGAGGGAAAATCAATTAGGGTTTGTGGATAATTTTTGGGAGGAAGTTTGCAGGGGTTTAGGTCTGGTTATTTGTGAAATATAATGAGGGATATATTTCAGAAGATAAGCCTTTTAATGGGCTCTTTGTCTGACCCGAAATTGCCTCTTTTTGGGCTATCATTTAACCAAGTAGGTGACCCACCTACTTGTCACCTAGCAGCTTGTGCAGTCTCGCAAAAATGTCTATATCTCTCTACTCCAATGTCGTATTGATAAAAGGTTTAATGCGTTGGAAACTAGACTCATAGATCTTCAATTTGGTGCATAGATCACCCCGTAATTCCAAGTATATTGGGAGAAAGCTTAATAACATTTGACCTAAAGTTTAAGTAAAACTATGAACTTAAGTTGCAACAACTCTTGTCGACTTTTGTTTCATAACTCGTTTGACTTCAAGACTATGATACGGATATTTTATGATTCATATACCTTAAAATACGACCTCTTGAGAGTATTAAACACCTCTAGGTTTACCCAAAAATACGCCTGACAACATCCTTGATTCGTTTAACTTCTAATACTTGTTAACCACCCTTATACACCTTTTTATCATTTAAGACCAATAGGGTTAATCTCTTATCATCTCAAAGATAATCTCTTCATGGATTTACGTCGACGACCTTATGGCATGAACTAACGTATGTGAATATGGGTTGTAACACCCTCCCCCCCCCCCTTAGGAACATTCGTCCTCGAATGTAAGGGTTTATGGGGAGTCCAAATCATCGTGGATTCCAACGGAAATTCCCGGTCAATTTTCCCCTATAAATGGTTACTAGCAAAACTTGCAAGCAGTTAAGCCCAACGTATGGCCTCACAAGGCTACACAAAGCATTATGGACATGTACATTATCTACATATCACCATTTTGTATTAAGGAAGAGTATTCTCAAGTTATTGCTTACCTCATAGAGCCGTTTCACCTTCTAATGTATCCTGCGTTCCACCAGCATCCTTGTTATCTTCACTCTGGAATAGGTAAGGATATTTAGAACTCATCTCCTCTTCCGCTTCCCATGTCATTTCTTCCATATTCTTGTTCCTCCACAATACTTTGACAGAAGCTACATCTTTTGTTCTCAGCTTGCGGACTTGTCGATCTAATATAGCCACTGGCACTTCATCATATGATAGATCCTCTGTAACTTGTACATCATTGATAGGGACAACTCGAGAAGGGTCTCCAATACATTTCCTCAACATAGATACATGGAATACTGGATGGACAAATTCCAATTCGGATGGCAATTCTAACTCATAAGCAACCTGTCCAATTCGTCGAAGAATTTTGTACGGACCGATATACCGTGGACTCAGCTTACCCTTTTTCCCAAAACGCATAACACCCTTCATCGGCGAGGTCCTCAGGAAAACCCAATCACCAACCTCAAACTCCAGATCACGACGTCGGACATCAGAATAAGACTTTTGCCTGCTTTGTGCCGTCCTCAATCGCTCCTGTATCACTTTCACCTTCTCAATGGCTTGGTGAATCAAATCTGGCCCATATAATTCTGTTTCACCAACTTCGAACCATCCAACTGGTGATCTACATCTCCTCCCGTATAGTGCCTCGTATGGGGCCATTTTAATACTGGAATGGTAGCTATTATTGTAGGCAAATTCTATGAGTGGAAGATGGTCATCCCAATTTCAATTTCCCTTAAAATCTAGAACACATGCTCGTAGCATATCTTCAAGTGTCTGAATGGTACGTTCAGCCTGTCCTTCAGTCTGTGGATGAAATGCAGTGCTGAGATTCACTTGTGTGCCTAAACCCTTCTGAAAAGACCTCCAAAAGTTAGCCGTAAATTGAGCTCCTCGGTCTGATATAATAGATATTGGTACACCATGAAGCCTAACAATCTCCTTGATATACAACTTCGCATAATCTTCAGCCGTGTAAGTTGTCTTAACTGGCAGAAAATGGGCACACTTTGTAAGTCGATCAACTATCACCCAGATGGAGTCAAACTTATGATAAGAGCGAGGTAACCCAATAATGAAGTCCATATTAATCACCTCCCATTTCCTGGTCGGAATCTCTATATTCTGAAGCAATCCACCGGGTTTCTGATGCTCGATCTTTACTTGTTGACAATTAGGACACTGGGCTACAAATTCTGCAATAGACTTCTTCATGTTATCCCACCAATACTGCTCCTTAATGTCATGATACATCTTTGTCGAGCCGGGATGGATGGAATATCGGGATTGATAAATCTCATTCATAATCTTCTCTCGCAACCCTGCCACATTAGGCACACATAATCGGCCCTGGTATCTCAGTGCCCCATCTCCTCCGATCTCAAAAGCCGTAATTTTACACTGCTGAATGCTCTCTCTCAATCGTACTAGGATAGGATCTTCATATTGCCGTGCTTTTACCTCGGCTACCAAAGATGATTTTGATGTATTATGTACAGTAACACCTCCATCATCAGAGTCTAATAATCCGATTCTCATATTGGCTAGCTGATGAAGCTCTTTAGTTAACCCCCATCTACCTATTTCAATGTGTACTAAGCTTCCCATTGATTTACGGCTGAGAGCGTCTGCCACAACATTGGCTTTACCGGGATGATACAATATCTCGACGTCGTAGTCTTTCAGTAATTCAAGCCACCTACGCTGCCTCAAATTCAGCTCTTTCTGCTTGAAGATGTATAGTAAACTCTGGTGATCTGTGTAGATGTCAAGATGGACGTCGTATAAGTAGTGCCGCCATATCTTCAAAGCATATATTACTGCAGCCAATTCCAAATCATGGGTTGGATAATTCTTTTCATGCTTCTTCAATTGTCTTGATGCATAAGCAATCACCTTCTCACGTTGCATCAATACGCACCCCAAACCTATACCTGAGGCATCACAATATACCACATAACCTTCTGGTCCTTCAGGAAGAGTGAGCACTGGTGCGGATGTCAATCGATTCTTCAACTCCTGAAAACTTCATTCACAAGCGTCAGACCACTGGAATTTAGTAGCTTTCTGTGTTAACTTAGTCAATGGTGCCGATATAGAGGAAAACCCTTCAACAAATCGCCTATAATATCCTGCTAGCCCCAGGAAGCTGCGGACTTCTGATGGTGTTATAGGTCTCGGCCAATTCTTTACTGCATCGATCTTCTGAGTGTCGACACTAATACCCTCGTCAGATATCACATGGCCAAGGAATGCTACTGAGTTCAGCCAGAATTCACATTTGGAGAGCTTAGCATATAACTTACGATCCTGAAGCATCTGTAATACTATTCGCAAGTGGCCCGCATGTTCAGCCTCCGAACGAGAATACACCAAAATGTCATCAATGAATACGATCACGAACACATCAAGATAGGGCCTGAATACAGTATTCATGAGATCCATAAAAGCTGCTGGGGCATTTGTTAGCCCGAACGACATCACCAAGAACTCAAAGTGCCCATATCTTGTCCGGAAAGGCCGTCTTTGGAATATCCTTCTCCTTGACCCTCACCTGATGATACCCTGAACGTAAGTCAATCTTGGAGAAATACTTGGCACCCTGGAGTTGGTCAAACAGGTCGTCAATCCTTGGAAGTGAATACTTGTTCTTTACAGTAAACTTATTCAATTGTCGATAGTCGATACACATCCGTAACGACCCGTCTTTCTTCTGCACGAACAGGACTGGCACACCCCAAGGTGAAGTGCTAGGCCTAATGAAGCCCTTATCCAGTAAGTCCTTCAACTGTGCCTTCAACTCTTGCAACTCTGCCGGGGCCATTCTGTATGGAGGGATAGAGATCGGTTGAGTGTCAGGCAACACATCAATGCTAAACTCAATCTCCCTCTCAGGAGGAAGGCCTGGGAGTTCATCTGGGAAAACATCTGGAAATTCATTGACCACGGGGATTGATTGTAGAGTAGGCGGCTTCGCCTCCGTATCCCTAACGCGAACGAGATGATAAATGTAACCTTTTGAGATCATTTTCCTTGCCTTAAGATAGGAAATAAACCTACCTTTCGGTGTAGCAATGTTCCCCTTCCATTCAATGACGGGTTCACCAGGAAACTTAAACCTAACCATCTTCGTACGACAGTCAACATTTGCATAGCATGAGGCCAACCAATCCATTCCCATTATCACATCAAAATCAACCATTTCTAACTCAAATAAATTTGC
Source organism: Nicotiana attenuata (assembly GCF_001879085.1). NCBI lineage: Eukaryota > Viridiplantae > Streptophyta > Magnoliopsida > Solanales > Solanaceae > Nicotiana > Nicotiana attenuata. Next base: position 5,824 of record NW_017676871.1, read on the forward strand.
CGAGGTTTGACGACTACAAATCATCACAGTGCAACCTCTATATACCCTTCTAACAATCACAAAATCTCCTATCGGAGTAGATACCACAAGGGGTTTACTTATCAATTCAGGTTCAACACCAAACTTATTAGCCACAAAAGGTGTAACATATGATAATGTAGATCCCGGATCAATCAGCGCATATACATCGTAAGAAAACACAGACAATATACCTGTAACAACATCTGGAGATGACTCGAGATCCTGTCGACCTACTAGAGAATAGGTTCGATTTTGAGCACCACTCGAACTCTGCACTGCACCTCTACCTCTACCTCGACCTGTCGACTACTGAAAACCCCGTGCTGGAGGTTGAACTGATGAGGAACAACCAGACACAGATCCACTCGGCTGAGCCATACCACCACCTCCTCTGTTAGGACAATCCCGTATCATATGGACAGGTTGTCCGCAAGAATAGCACGCATCAGAACCTCGACGGCACAGTCCAAAGTGGGCCTTACCGCACTGATCACAACGTGGTGTTAGGGGTCTCGTCTGATTAGTATCTCTGTGATATTGCGAGCCTGATGCCCGCGAACTCTGACCTGGACCTGAATAGGTAAATCGATCATACGAGGCCTCTGGAATTGTGGAGGAGCACTAGCTACAGATGGCGCCGAACTCCTCAAAGACCGGGGCCTGACATTGCCTCTGAAGTCATCAGAATACCCTGCAAATCTCGCCCCCTTATGCTGGCCCCTATCCTGCTCCCTATCTGCCCTTTGCTGAAGCTTACGATCCTCTAGGGTCTGGGCATAAGCCTAAATACGGGAAATATCCATGCCCTCCACCAAGGAGGCTATCGTGCACTCATTTATCAGATGTGGTCCCAACCCGTTCACGAACAGATGCACCTATCACTCATCTCTGCTACCATATGGGGAGCATACCTTGCTAAAGAATCAAACTACATACTATACTCTCGCACACTCATATTACCTTGTCTAAGGTTCAAGAACTTATTAGCTCGAGCTAGTCGTATCTCAACTAGCAAGTAGTGACGAAGAAAGGCCTTAGAAAATTCCTTCCACACAACTGGAGAAGCGTTCGGACCCCTGGATCTCTCCCAACTATCATACCACTGTATCACTAGTATGGATAACCCGCAATGTACGATGAACCTGATCAATAAAAGTCTGCGGGTCCTCCTTCGGATCTGATCCGGTAAACACAGGAGGGTCTAAATTAATAAAATCACGAACTCTCGTACTAACTGGTTTATCAGCAGCACCTGTATTCTGCCTCTGAGCCTGAGCAGCTACCAAGCTAGTCAATAATTGCAAAGCACTCCGCATATCCTGGTCTGTAGTGCCAGACGGAGGAACTGGAGGTGCTGGGTTCCTCCTAATATCCTCTGGAGGAGACAGAGTAGATGAGGTATGAGACAGCATCTCACTCTGAGCCTCACATTGGCCCGCTCTGGCTTGGGGCACTGATAAGTTAGGGTTTTAACATGATTATACCCCTACTTGCTATTGCTTTTGTTATGAATTGCCACAAAATAATCCCAAAATTCTTACAAGTTGCGCTTGATTGCAGGTTTGAGCGACAAGATGACAAATGTTAAAGATCAGCTCAAAACGGAGTGAAACCTACCAAGTGTCAAAGACCAATTGAAGTGGGGAACAAGAAGACCTAGCACGGACCGCACTGTTTTGCCACGCAGCCGCGCTAGGAGATTCAGAGACTGGTTCATTCAAGGGCATTCTGCGCGGTCCACGCTCCTTTTTACGCGGTCCGCGTAGATGAGATTTAGAGAGATGGTGGTTTTGCCAAAGTACTGCCACGCGGCCGCGCTCCATTTATACGCGGTCCGCGCCCGTCCTAAAACGTGGCCGCGCTGCATTTTTGCGCGGTCAGCGGTCCCAACTTCAGAGAACAGAGTTCAAGAGTCCAAGAGCCAACGCGGTCGCGCTCCCTTTTTGCGCGGTCCGCGCCTACCCCACAGAGGCATTTTTGTCCAGATTTTCTAGCTCGGTATAAATAGATCTTTTTGACATTTTTAGGTGATGTTTTAGCTGCTGAACAAGAGCTGCGCTCGAGAGAAGTATTTTGTAGCCTATTTTGGCAATTTACTCTTGAATATCATAGATTTTAAGTAGTAATCAATTATTATGTTCATTTCATCATCTATTTCTACTGTTTCTTCTTTAATTATGTCTAGCTAATCCCATTAGCTAGGGTTGTGGCTCAACCCTAGTGTGGGTAGTTAATGGGTGTTGCATTCTAGGGTGAGATTGAGATTGGGTATTTGTTATTTGGGTTGATTTTGTGTTTCAACCTAGAATTTGTGGTTGCAAACATGAATTCAAGCTTAGTGGGTCTAACTCTTCTTGAGAGAGAGAGTCATATGACCCTAAAAGTTAACCCAACAAGGAATTGGGATGGACCCATGAGAATGGTAGTCCCAATTAAATGGGTTAAACCTCGAAAGTGTAACTACCCTACTTGAGCCCTAGTTGCCCGGTCTAATTGGCCTACCTAATTGGTCTTGAGAGAGTCAATTGGGCAAA
>NW_017676871.1:8962-12054 GCF_001879085.1 Nicotiana attenuata
TAGTCTACAATAAGAGAAACGGTACTATAGTTACCATTCAAGCGTCATAACTATTATGTATCGACCACAACCTATTTTACGATGAAACGGACAGCACCTCCCCTATATATATGACTTCACACAATTCCAAACAATCACCAAACAGCCCAAACAACATCAATAATAATCATATTGAGCATCCCAAAACAGTCCACCAACCGATAACATTACTACCAAGCCTTTCGATATATATTTCACAAGTTCTTGCTTCAATGACTTAGCCGTAACTTGGATAATCTTAAATACATATAGATTAAGAGGTTCCTTACCTTTATACAGAAAGAACAACTCCAATTTGACCTTAATTCTCCACGAAATATCCCTCCAATTCTGCCACAACAACAAGGAAGCAAAACTAGCAATCAATTAGTGTTTTGTTTTGGCACTAGAATCACTTTAGAAGGCTTGAAATCACCTAGGGTTGATATTAAGAACTTGAGGGAGTATTTACAGAACATAAACCCTTTAAAACAACCTCCCACACGAGCTGGAACAATACAAAAATGAGCAACAACAAGAAGAACAAGAGACTTACTAGCGCCACGGGATTCCCGACACTTGATTTGTGTTGTTTGCCCTTTGTTTGGGTCTTGAATCTTGAGAGAACCTTGAGAGGGTGTTCCTAGGGTTCTAAGGTCTGAAAATAGTGAAAATAAATGACTTAAAACGGGTTGGAGGCGTCCTATATAGATCCAAATGTCTTAAACCGCCTAAGTGGGTCCCATAGAGAGGTGCTTGGCGCAGTCTCGCGAAAACGCAAATATCTCTCTACTCCAATGTCGTATTGATAAAAGGTTTAATGCGTTGGAAACTAGACTCATAGATCTTCAATTTGGTGGGTAGATCACCCCGTAATTCCAAGTATATTGGGAGAAAAGCTTAATAATATTTGACCTAAAGTTTAAGTAAAACTATGAACTTAAGTTGCAACAACTCTTGTCGACTTTTGTTTCATAACTCGTTTGACTTCAAGACTATGATACGGATATTTTATGATTCATATACCTTAAAATACGACCTCTTGAGAGTATTAAGCACCCCTAGGTTTACCCAAAAATACGGCTGACAACATCCTTGATTCGTTTAACTTCTAATACTTGTTAACCACCCTTATACACCTTTGTATCATTTAAGACCAATAAGATTAATCTCTTATCATCTCAAAGATAATCTCTTCATGGATCTACGTCGACGACCTTATGGCATGAACTAACGTATGTAAATATGGGTTGTAACATCCCGGCTACTACAGAGGATCAGGGGACGACAGGAGACCCCATGCATGTAGACCAGGCTCGAGGAGCCTCTCTATATCCTTTTACTATGTTTTGAGCTTATCTAGGTAGTTGGCATTAGGGACAATGCCAGCTTTTATTCGTGGGGGTGCGCCCTACCATTTTGATTCTGAGACATTGGATGACTGTATATATTTATTTCATTTCTAGTCTATGTTTTGGATTGTTTTTGGTTTTTAAATAGTTGGCCTGTATATAACTTTTAACTTTGGCTACTTTTAGACCCTTATATATATATTCATCCCGTTGTATATTCTACTCCCCATTGTGCATATTCATTCGGTTTTTCTAATTTTCGTTCAAATTTTTCGTTTTTTTTAACCTAGTAGTGAGGCTCGTAGCCTTTTGTTTCGGTTTTAGTGTTTTCAATAAGCCATTGGTTTTCTTAATGCCACGGTTCTTTCCAGGGGTAGTGTGTTGTGCGAACCGGGTGGCTCTTCCCAATGATAGATGGCGTGACAACCTTCTTAAGGGTTTGAGTCCGTCTTTGATTTTTCTTCTTTTGATTTTCAAATTTTGTAGTTAAGAGGAGCTCAGGCAAGCTTCATTTGGGCCTAACACATTTGCCTTTGATCCCATGGTCAAAGACATAAGGTTGTGTAGGATGGTGAAAAATTGTGGCCTTTAGACTCTTGTGTTGACCAACCAATCATCATATGGTCGTGTGGGGCCATTGTGCGCTTAAATTGGAACTAAGGTCGTTGTGGGCTCTCAACTCAATGTCTTTAGCAAACCCTGAGTGTGTGTGTGGTGAGAATTTGAATCATGAGTCTAAGTTCCAAGCCAATGGTCTAGAACTTGCCCTGAATGTTTGTTGAGGCGAAATCATAGGTGAAACTTGACTTGAGAAGTGAATATAGGCCCTCCTTGATCCGAACTTCCAAATTTGAACAATTTCCATAACCTACCACTGAAATGATCCCTAGTTCAACCCTTTTGAGCCTTAACCTTCTTCTTTCATGAACCAACGCTACAAGCCTATACCCGTTCTCAATGAGACTCTCTCTTAGCACCCAAATCTTTCCTTAAGCGATGGCAAATACCTAAGTTTGGGGGGGTTGAGGCAAGAAAGGACTCAATGCGGTAAAGAGGCACAAAAGCAAAAGAAAAGGGAGGCAATGAAAAAGAGAAAAAGACAAAAAGAAATGCAAAAGTGAGTAAGAACCGAAAATGGGGATTCAAAGAAAACAAAGTGAAAAAAAAAGTTGTGTAAAAGTAGAAAAAGAAGAAAGGTTTGAAGGGCAAAAGAAAGAGTGACAATGTGTCTCTCTAACCCCTTGAAAGAATTGAAAGAAGTGAAACACTCAAGTGAGTCAAAAAGTATGCCGTGAAGAATCAAAAGAAGTGCTAAAGGGAAGATTGAACCTAAATGAACAAACACTTATCCTACCTTCACCCAAAAGCCTGCACAAAGACTCCTCAAAAGCCCTATATGATCTTGAGTTGAGGGAAGCCTACATTAGTGGATACTTACATAAGGGGCAATCATATGGTACCTAAAGCTGGACTTACGACCTTATTTGTGAGAGAAATGAGTGAAAACAAAAATCCATCAACCTCGGGTTGTGTGTCAATACTCTACAAAGTGAGGTTCGCTTAGGGAGAGTTGAGGATGTGTGAGTTTGGGTCCCACAAAGATCAAGGTATTTGAGAAAAGCGCCTTGATGAAATGAGTCAACCCTTGATGCTCTCGTGTCACATTTGAACCATAGTTCTTAAAAGATTAAAAATGTGTTAATGATGCATTCGTATTGAGGG
>NW_017676871.1:12832-20015 GCF_001879085.1 Nicotiana attenuata
CTTCGGTGCGGACCGCACCATCATGTCATGCGCCGCACCACTGAAGTTCAGAAGTGGCATTCTCAGCTCAACCAATGCGGCCGCGCTGCAAGTTCACGCGGTCCTCACCATAAAAGTTCAGAGAGTTGGCATTCTCAGTCCCAGCCTATGCGGCCGCACTACAAGTTCACGCGGTCCGCACCTCAAAAGTTCAGAGACCATCACAAGCCACTCATGCGGCCGCACTACAAGTTCACGCGGTCCGCGCCAGTCATCATGCGGCCGCACTTCATCATTGTGCGGTCCGCGTCAACATCTTCAGAAAGCAAGTCTCAGAAGTAAAGCAACCCAGTGCGGCCGCGTGTCATCATCGTGCGGACCGCACAGACCCCGCAGGGGTATTTTTGTCCGGTTTTTCTTAACTTAGTATAAATAGAATATTTGCCATTTTTAGGGTATGAATTAGATACAGAAGAGCTGTTGCACTCGTGAGACAAAAGTCTTAGCCTATTTTGGGCATTTTTCATTGTGTTTAACGTGGATTCTTGTAGTTTTACCTTCTAGTTAATCAATATGTTCATTTTATCTATTTCTCCTTCAATTTCTGTTGTTATTATGGCTAGCTAAACCCATAAGCTAGGGTTGTGGCTCAACCTTAGTGTGGGTAATTAATGGGTATGATTGTTTAATGCTTGAATGATGTTGGGTGTTTGATATTTGGGTTATTTTTATGTTTTCACTTGGATTTGGTGGTTGCAAACACTAAGTCTAGCTTTGTGGTTCTTGACTCTTCTTGAGAAAGAGTGTCTATGACTCCAAAATTAACCCAACAAGGAATTGGGATGGACCTATGAGAATAGTAGTCCTAATTAACGGGTAAAACCTCGAGAGAGCAATTACCCAACTTGAACCCTAAGTTGTTTGGTTTGTTAGCCTACCCAATTGGTCTCGAGAGAGTCAATTGGGCAAAATCATTCTTTCTACCGAGAGGTGTAAGAGTGAGTGCTACCGTGCAACGGTTATATCATAAGCCTCATAATCATCATTCTCGTATTAGGAATCTCTACCCGTTAGTTGACCACCTAGGTAAATGCTATGACCCTAGTGCCTTTCTCTATCTTGCATACAACCTAGATTTGATATCTTAGCATAATTTAGTTATAATTAGTAGTTGTTAAATTGTAGTTGATAATCACAAAGAAAAACCCAAAAATGATAGAAGATCAATTAGAAGCAAACTCGCATTTCTAGGCTAAACAAATATCCAACTCCCTTCCTAGCTCCCTGTGGAAATTGACCCCGATACCACTATTGGGTAAAAGTATTAGCGCCCACTCTTCCTAAGGTTGAGTCTGCTGCGACCTAATCAACCTCTATTGGTCTACCTTGCAGTATTGGATGGAGCATTCGGTTGTGTTCTGGGACAACACGATGAAACGGGGAGAAAGGAGCAAGCCATCTACTATCTCAGTAAGAAGTTCACCCCGTACGAGGCCCGATATTCTCTATTAGAGCGCACCTGTTGTGCTCTGACTTGGGTAGATCAGAATTTGAGGCATTATTTCTGCGCCTATACTACTTATCTCATATCAAGGATGGATCCACTGAAGTACATCTTTCAGAAGCCCATGCCCATGGGCAAGCTAGCCAAATGGCAAATCCTGCTGAGTGAGTTTGATATCGTCTACGTGACTCAGAAAGCAATCAAAGGACAGGCACTAGTCGATCATCTTGCCGAAAACCCCGTGGGCGGAGAATACGAGCCTCTAAAGACGTATTTTCCCGATGAGGAGGTTTCTTTCATAGTAGAAGACCTTGCAGAATACTATGATGGCTGGAGAATGTTCTTCGACGGAGCAGCAAACTTGAAAGGCGTTGGCATAGGAGCAGTTCTAGTATCAGAAACATGTCAGCATTATCCGGTGTCCACCAAACTCAGGTTCATGTGCACCAACAACATGGCCGAGTACGAAGCCTGCATCCTGGGGCTCAAGCTGGCCATTGACATGAACGTTCAGGAGTTGCTAGTGATTGGGGATTCCGACTTGCTCATACATCAGGTTCGGGAAGAATGGGCAACCAAGAACTCCAAGATACTCCCATATTTGCATCACGTACAAGAATTGAGGAAGAGGTTTACAAAGACAGAATTCCGGCATGTTCCCAGAGTACAGAATGAGTTCGCCGATGCATTGGCCACTCTATCATCCACGATTCAACATCCGGATAAGAACTTCATTGATCCCATCCCAGTAAAAATCCAAGATCAACCCACCTACTGTGCTCATGTCGAGGAAGAAGCAGATGGAAAACCATGGTTTCATGACATTAAGAAGTATACAGGAGAGTATCCAGAACTTGCAAACACTACTCAAAAGCGCACGCTGCGGAGGTTATCCAATCACTTCTTTCACAGCGGAGGAATCCTGTACAGGAGGACTCCCGATTTGGGACTGCTAAGATGTGTCGAAGCAAAGGAAGCATCCAGGTTATTGGAAGAAGTTCATGCAGAGACCTGTGGTCCGCATATGAATGGTTTTGTCTTAGCCAAGAAAATACTCCGAGCTGGTTATTTCTGGATGACTATGGAGACAGACTGCATCCAGTATGTTCGGAAATGTCATCGTTGCCAAATCCATGCAGACATGATAAATGTGCCTCCTAACGAGCTCAATGCAACAAGCTCACCATGGCCGTTCGCCGCTTGGGGAATGGATGTCATCGGACCTATCGAGGCTGCCGCATCAAACGGGCACAGGTTCATTCTAGTGGCAATTGATTACTTCACCAAATGGGTTGAAGCAGCATCGTATAAGGCAGTGACCAAGAAGGTCGTGGCAGACTTTGTCCGCGATCGTATCATTTGCCGATTCGGCGTCCCAGAGTCAATCATCACTGATAATGGTTCCAATCTCAACAGCGACCTGATGAAAGCAATGTGTGAAACCTTCAGGATCAAGCACAAGAATTCTACAGCCTACAGACCTCAAATGAACGGAGCTATAGAAGCAGCCAACAAGAACATCAAAAAGATACTAAGGAAAATGATAGAAAAACACAAGCAGTGGCATGAGAAGCTATCATTTGCTCTATTGGGATACCGTACCATCGTTCACACATCAACTGGGGCAACTCCTTATATGTTGGTTTACGGCACCGAGGCAGTCATCCCAGCCGAAGTAGAGATTCCCTCCCTGAGAATTATGCAGGAAGCAGAACTTGAAGATGCAGAATGGGTAAAGAGTCGCTATGAGCAATTAGCCCTTATAGACGGGAAAAGACTGAATGCAGTTTGCCATGGTCAGCTTTATCATAATAGAATGACTAGAGCCTTCAACAAGAGAGTCAGGCCAAGACAGTTCGTGCCAGGGTCGTTAGTACTGAAGAAGATTTTTCCGCACCAAGACGAAGCCAAAGGAAAGTTCTCTCCTAATTGGCAAGGTCCGTACATGGTTCACCGGGTTCTAACCGGAGGAGCCCTCATACTCGCAGAAATGGATGGAGAAGTCTGGCCAAAGCCAATCAACTCAGATGTAGTCAAGCGCTACTATGTGTAATCTTCATTTCCCCCGACATTGGAAACTGGGGCAGAATTTTGAGGAGGACCCTCAAAATTCCGAAGTTGATTTTCAGCCATTCGTCACACACAGCCGTCGGAAGCACCAGCCCAGTAAACTGGGGCAGAATTTTGAGGAGGACCCTCAAAATTCCGGAGCAAGAGAGGTTGCAATGTCTTGAACCGCGTCGCAGTCGTCGGTTCATCTAAAAGAAGACTATTATTTTCAATTATGTATTTACGTTACATTATTTTACTAAATCATGCATGACTATTATCCGAATTGCTGTGTTTAGCAACGCTAGCCCAATGATACACAACGTCAAGCAGGACGAGCAAAGGCCACGGGAAGACGAACTAACCTTCCCCCTTTTACAAAACTCACGATTTTTCTTTGGATGCAGGCACTCAATTCGCAATAGGGAAAGAACAGATCATGGCGTTGATCAAAATGATCAACGGCTAGGATTTTTAAAAAGAAAGCTGGCGGGTCTGAAAACGGGGGTCATGGGGTTTGGGTTAAAATTTGAAGTTGGGGTCTTTTAATTAGGGTGGGAATTGGGGTTAAATTGAGGCTGTAATTGAAATAGAAATGGCTATGTGTTAAATAGCCAATTTCCCCCCTTTTATTGGTATAATGAAATTAGTCTTAACAATGACTTGCTTAACAGAACAAATTAAAAGCACTGAAACTAATTAAAATATATAAACATTGATCTCAAAATACTGGGAGAATATTTTATTAATTGTAAAATGTCTTGTGTAATCGTAACAATAGGCCTATACGTTGCAATTATATGTTAATTTAGCTTTAAAAATACCAAATAAATTATAAAAATATGTCAAAAATCATTCCTTAATTACTAATTTTGGTGTAAATACGAGAATATAAAATAAATTATTTCAACCCAAGTGTAATTTTGTGGTAACAATGTAATTGGGAATTTTTGTACTTGCCCAAAATAGACAATAATTGTATTTTAAAATCTTATAAAAAATTAGGAAAAAAATACCAAAACTCTGGGCATGCTTATATAATGCATACACATGCTATTCTTGTGAAAGTATTTTGATTGTAAAATACATAGGGAAAAATTCAGGTTAATCAACAGTCTCACCCTCTTTACCCGAAAAGATGATAAGAGAGTTGTGGTAAAGATATGATGGCCAATTCATTGACCGGAGAGAGATGACTTGCAATGGTTTTGACCGTCTTGGTTCTGAGCTTGTGCTATTTCTGATGAATGCAAATGACATTCCAAAAAATAAATACCTGGTTTTACAGGGATCAGTGATCATGCTGTAGCTTGGCGACAGGCATACATCGACGGAGATAACATGCCCGATGAGGTTTTTTGAAGAGACGAGGGACGGCGGGCCAAATATTTAGGTTAGAGTTAAGCGGTGGTCAGGGGACATGATGGGTTGCTGAGAACCGGAGCCGAGATCTGCCTCTCGTCCCATAATTGGCCCCGTTCGCCAGCTGTACTTACCTGCCAATTGAGTAATTACAAGCATATCCGTGCAGAACTATTAAACGTGATGCAGAGTCCCGTTGGACCATGGTGCTGTCTTTTGGACGGTTAGCGATGAACGTACCTCAGACCCATGTACGTCCATGGGCCAGTTCGAAGCGATAATAAAAGGATTCTCAGGCTAGGGAAATGATGTCTTTCGGGCTATTGAAATTGATCGCCTCCGAACCTAATGTGCCTTTGAATAATGATATTGCAGAAGACAAAAGGACTGGTCACTCAGGCCATGGCATGCGCGTTCTGGGCTATGAAAACCTGATAGCCATTGATCGAACAATGACGCCTCTTGGACCAACTTTGGCGATCTTCAGCCCATGATAATGCAGGAATTTTGGCGATGTTGTTTCAGCCGCATGAAATGCGAATTTAGGAATGTTTCAACGCCGATCTGCTAACACTCTAATAAATTATACAGATGGCCCACCATATTTCAGCCCGCACATAGAAAACATTTGAAATAGATATTTGGCGGGCGGCCGATGTTTCAGTCCGATCCCTCAGAGATTTTTAAAAATATTAGTTGGCGATTCTATCAGCCATTGCAAAAAGACATGCGATTAAGTCAAGGTGCTGTTGCAAAGATCAAAAGCGTTTTGCGAGTACATAGAGGAATGAAGATTTTAAACGTTGGCGATTTTCAGCCTCGATGCAAAAGATTATTCTAAAGTTGCGCAGACTATTTCACATACTAACAAATGCAATTGTTCCACCAGACAAGGGTGGCGGGTAATATTTTTTTTCAAGAGCCACGCAACAGTGTTAAATATAAAAATGGCGACTCCTTTCAAGCCAGAGAGCAACTGATATGCACCATAGGATTATAGGCTTGAATATTTCAGCGATGCAAGATTTTTAAATAAAGTTGCGATATTTCAGGCCTATGCAGAGAGATGAGTTTACAGATAACGAAATTGGCGATATTTCAGCCGACAGTATGGGAGGACAATTGCTTAGTGCTCGGAAAGCAGATAAGGTTTTACCTTTATGTCAATGACGAAGAATGAATGCTAGATGGAGCGTAGAGCTTAACCCGTGAAGCGCAGAAAGGTAGCCTTTATCTGCATATGCAGGAAATGCAGATTGGAGGTTTAGGACTTACCTGGAAGGCAGAACAGGATGTGAGCCTTATGGTCACATGCAAAGAATGCAGATGGAGAACAGAGCTTAGTCGTCGGGAAAGGCAGAAAGGTGTGTCTTATGCAATGCAAAAAAAAAAATGCGAAGAAGTTAGTTCGAGGAGTAGCCTTCAATCAAATGAGGATGGGAGCATTCTAGTCTCGGGAAAAAAAAAAAAAGGCAGAAACAATACAAGCAACAAAAAAACAGAGGACCATCCATAATAAAAAAAGAAGGGAGGCTGGAAAAAAAAAAAGAGTGAAAAAAAAAAAGGCAGAAAGAGGTAGCCTTATTACGCAATGCAAGAAAACGGTAGGATGGAGACCAGTTGCTTAGGCGTTCTCGGAAGGCAAAAGAGCCTTATGCAATGCAAGAAAATTGCAGATGGGAGACATGCTTCAGTTCGGAAGGCAGAAAGGTATTCTTAGCCTTATGCAATCTGCGTAGAAATTGCAGGATGCACTGGATAGAGCTTACTCGGAAGGCAAGAAAGCAGTAGCCTTATTGCAAACAGGAAATAGCACCATGGAACGGCGTAGAGCTATAACCTCGGAAGGCAGGAAATGGATATAGACCTTATGCAATGCAGAAAATATCAGCGAGAGATGGAAGACATATGCTTAGTCCTCGGAAGGCAGAAAAGTTAGCCTTTATGCAAAATGCAAGGAAAATTGCAAGATGGAGACAATGCTTAGTCTCGAAGGCGCAAAAAACATTAGTAGCCTTATGCAATGCAAGAAAATGCAGATGGATGACAATGCTTATGCTCTCGAAGCAGCAAAAAAGTAAGTCTTATGCAAAAATTCTCGGAATTAAAAGAGGCGAATTAGTAATGGAATCTCTGGGCTGGTATGATAGATAAGCTGAGGTCGAATTGCATTATTGTGCTCTGGGTGATGTTGTATGTACGGATAGCAATCTGTAAAATAGCTGATGATTTCTGAGAAGTTGCATTCTTGTAAGAAAGTACTGACGTTGCATAATATATCTAATTGAC
>NW_017676871.1:20958-37693 GCF_001879085.1 Nicotiana attenuata
TTGAATTTGGACTCCTTAATTAAAGGAAGTCTATATGCTGATTGATTTTAATTGGTACATAGTTCCTTAATTATTACTAAACTATGATTCTTGCCTTATTTTCTACACCTGTTTGCAATTATAAATACCCTGCTCTTTCATTAACACACACACGATTTTTAATCATCACAACTCTCTTCTAAAACTTACACTCTTGCTTCTTCATTGCAATTTGGCTTCCCTAAATCTACTGTTTCTTCCTACTTGCTCTTCTGAACTGGTATGTCCTACTTTTGATTCAAGCATCAAAATCCAATGTGTTTACTTACAAGCTTTTATGCCCATGCCTAATTTACTGCTTTATAGAGTTCAGTTTAAAATGATTACTTATGTTTGGCTATCTATTACTGCAATGAATCCCTATCCCCATTCCCCTTTATGTGCTTGGGCTGTAGTTTAAGACATGGCAACATACAAAGTTGTTGTCGTGGATTAAGACTGGGTCCTTTGGATCCTCAGCCTCTTTCAATCTCCCATAACCCCATTTCCCTTATGTGTATAGAGTTAAGGTATAGCCTGGCAGCCTCTAAATTGTTGTCCATGGCTGAAGCTGACCCTCAAAGGGTCCTAACTCTCTAATTTTTAAGCTGACAAGCTGGTCAGGGGTGTGCCAGCAGCCCAGGTGCTAGGCATGACCACCAGCCTGCCCTGGCTCCCCCCCTATTCCTTTTCATTGCACTTACACTTACTCCTAAGCCCTTAAGTCCTGCCCCCCTCCTGTGAGCCTTGCCTTGGGACCTTGAGTTCCCTTTGAACTTGGACACTTGAGGGCTGGCCCTTCCACACTGCACTATAATCTGTTCTGCAATAATATTTGGGGTGTAAGCACTGCCTGGAACTCTTGAAGTTCCTTGGAGCTTTGACACATCCCAAATAAGAGAAATGCTTTAAAAAAATCGGATCCTGGAAGTTGGTTTATCTCATATTATTAGACTTTGAGTCTGGATTAGGCTGATTAGATGTAGATGTAATCACTGATGTATTTTCATTTATTCTTTTGATTCACTTGGTCTGTCATAAGCTTTGTAACGAACCTTGTAATAACTACTGGGGTATAGTGAAAGGGATGGGATAGAATGCATGCCAAAGGGGTAGATACCATGCCTATGGGGTGTATATTTTCTCAATTCTGCATTTTCACGTAGATACCATGCCTATAGGGTGTATATTTTCTCAATACTGCATTTTCACGTAGATACCATGCCTATAGGGTGTATATTTTCTCAATTCTGCATTTTCACGTAGATACCATGCCTATAGGGATTTTCTCAATTCTGCATTTTCATGTAGATACCATTCCTATAGGGTGTATATTCTCTCAATTCTGCATTTTCACATAGAAACATAGTCTATAAGATTTAATACCTTTAAAATGCTGCATTCTTCACATAGATACCATGCTCTATAGGTTTTTCTGACACTTCGCAATATATACCATGTCAATAAATCACCGCTAAAATTCTGCACATCACGTAGATAATATGCCTATAGGATTTTTCCTGCATTTTTGCACGTGCATCTGTCATTAGGCAATTCCACTTATAGGGCCTAAAATAAACCAATCATATCAATGACCTGCTTAGAAGATCTCTGCATAACAAGATTCGTAACACCTAGAAAGCATGCCTATATGAGTAATCGATTAAAATCTGAAATTGCACACTCATCTTTAAAATCAGTAGTAACTCGTTTAAAGTGCTCGCAGAACTTACGATACTGTAACTTTATTATTTTTTGCAATCCGTTCGTTCTTCCCCCGTCTTCGAACTAATAGATATCATGCATATAGACCCTGTTTAACGCAGATAGACAGTTAGATAATTAATCAATCGTCAGTTTTTCTGCAACTACATCTAAGCAGGACTAATTCGGACTCCCTATCTGGAAATATGTGGTAGATCAATTCCTCCTACGCTAATTTTAATCAAGGACCTAAACAGTATGTGTAAGACGTGCTAAACAATTCGTTTCTCTAAATGAGGAGGCCTACTTGAGCCTTTAATTGCTTTATCTCCCCATTAAGTGTATTATTTATGTTTGATTGTCGCCTTAGAATTTTATCATTTTAAACCTCTGAAAAGCCAAGCTTCCTCCCTTTAGGATTAGTAGTCCTAAAAGCCTCCAGGACTGATAGTTGGGACGGGTAATAGCACGCTTTAGGTAGCGATACCATTCCGCAATTAATACCTTAATGGGGTGGGAAGGGTAGACATGGAGATGATGATCACACGATAACACTATGCGTATGATTGGTTACCGGTGTTGTGTGGATGATCCATGTGATTTATAAACGTAGGACCCCTTTCCTTATGTTACTTTGTTTAGTATCAATAAATTCTGTCTTTTCAATTACCCAAAACTCCCCTTTAATTTTTTTTTGCTGCATTATTCCTTTTCCTTTTTATCTTTTTCTTCTTTGTTTATTCCATGTCTTGACTAATTCTTGCACTTAGACTCTCCCTCAAACAAATTATAGATTCCAACATGCTTGTTTGCAACCCTTATGTGTAAGTTTATTTGTATACTTGTTTACATTAAAGTCACAACATAGCATGGCCGGGAACCACACTAGTGGATCTTGAGGGGTGCCTAACACCTTCCCCTCGAGATAATTTCTAGCCCTTACCCGAACTCTGGTTTTCCAATTCAAAACCCTTAGTGTCCTAATGCACTTAATCATTAGGTGGCGACTCTTCAATTCCAAAACCCAATTCCCAAACGGGAATAGAGTTGTCTTCCCAAATGTCGTAAACCTGATTTTGCTTTAGAAAAATGGGGCGTCGACAGCATACTCCGCCGACGGATCCTGAACTACATATGGCCTGATTCCTGTAAGACCAGGGATATGTAGGCAGCTCAGGAACCAGAGCACGGTCAATTTCTTCGCACCGTTTCGTTCGGTCAAAATTGGCCATCATATCTTTACCCGACAACTCTTCCATCCTTCCCGGGTAAAGAGGGGCAGCTGTTGATACCCAATTTTTCCCCGTATATTTTTTTATATGCAAAATACTTTCAAAATACTATATATATGCATATATAAGTATGCCCAAGTGTTTTAGTATTTTTTCCAATTTTTTAAAGATTTTTAAATCAATTTAGTGTCCATTTTAGCAGTACAAAAATCAATAATTATTCCCAAAATTAGCATTTTCGGTGAATAATTTATTTTATTCCCACATTTATGCCAAAATATAGCTAAGGTAATTTTTATACATTTTTTTTACAATTTATTTAGTATTTTAAAAGTCAAATTGCATATAATTGCAATTTTAGCCTATTTTGAGAATTAATAACATTTTATAATTATGAAATTGGTTCCAATATTTTTAAATTAATATTTATATATTATTAGCTGATCCAGTACGTTTAATTTGCTTTCAAAATCATGTTTACTATTTTTATAAAATAAAAGGGAAAAACTGGCCATTTAAAAACTAGCCTCATTTGCATTTCAATTATAGACAAATTGATCCCCTAATTGACCCAATCTCAGTCTCGAACCGGACCAGCCCAAACCCTAAAATAACCCGACCCCTAATCCGTCAACACGACCCGCCCGATCAATCTTTTAATCCAGGCCGTTGATCATTTCGATCAACGGCCACGATTAGCCCTTACCTTTTTAATTCCACCAAACCCCATAATCCTACTCATTTTCACTCAGAGACGCCTCCCTGAAACCCCTTCGTCTCTCAAACTCTCTCGAATGTTCTTGAAACCCTAATCCTCTTCTACCACTTTCAACCGCCATCTCACCGGAATCCATGGCTTCTCAGGCCATGGATGGCCTATGCTCACCCCCCTCCACCCTTAAATGCTTGGTGCTCGAAGTTTCAAGGTCTGACCTCGATGGTGTCCGTTCAGATCGTCTCCGATTCAAGGTTCCATGGCCTCTCCGGCTTTACTCCAGCGTATCCAAAGTGTTTCGAGCCTGGTTCTGACTCATCCGACTCAAGATCGGACCCTTTTCCAAGCCTTTTTCATTCTAGGGTTCCTCTGAAACACCAGCCATTCGAGGTTTTCTCCGATTGTTTTCTTAAATCTATGCTATATCTGTGCTTTACTGAAGTTTTAAAACGCTTTCCCCAATTTTTCCTTCAAAATTACTTCTTTTCGATCTAGGGTTTCTGAAAAGCTTAAAATGTTTTTCTGACTCTTCCTTTTCTTTTCTTTGTATGTATTCGTCTATACTATGTTCATATATTTTCTTTTCTACCACGCATGTGTTTTCTTCTACTTTTTTTCTACTATACATGATTCGTCTGTGCTTTGTGTTCTACTGTGCTTCTACACCAGGCTCACATGTTCATCCTGTTGTGTTTTTCTATATGTCTTGTTGATATACTTTTCTGGTATGTTGAGCCCTTTTACTGTATGTGTTTCCTACTGAGTTCTTAAGTTCTTTATTTGCCTTCTTCTGGACTTTGTTTGAGCTCTTTTAAACATGTTTCCTCTACTGTTTTCCTAAGTGTTATACTGCCTCTTTTTCTCTTCTGAACTTGTTTAAGTTCCAAACTTTTCTTAAAACGTGTTCCTTCTACTCTCACTATGCTTTAAATCAGTTTCTTCACTCTATTTGCTTCGAATGTGCTATTGTATCTGTTTGTTTTCTCATGAGTCTCTGAAAGAGATCTCTGCGCCTGTTTCAATTACTTGGCTCCTCGTCTCTGTATCTGATTCGACTTAGAAACCCTAGAATTTGGGGGTTTTGATGAGGTTGATTTTGTGTTTGAACTAGGGTTCTACTTTGGAGCCCTTGACTCTCAAACTCATTTTGAGTCTATAAACTGAACTTGAACTCCTTTGTTCATGAATCTGAACTTTTCTATGCTAGACTCTCTACTAATTGGCATGATAGTTCTTCGTGTTTAACATGTCTGTATGCTTTATATATGAGGAATTTTTCTTTCAAAAGGGTTTTCCAACTTATGTTTGAATCATAATCCTTTTCTTTAGGCTTGATTAATTAGTACTGATTTTCCTTAAGTCAAGATTTTTTCCATCTTCCTGACTTGGTTCATTCACATGAAATCTTTAATTGCTGATTTTACTGGATGTTGATTGATTGCCTTTCCTTATTTTGCACAAACCGTGTGCTATCAAACCTTTTCCTTAAATAAATCTCTATGTATTTACCCTTCTTGTACTGCTTTGGAGTAAGTGTTTGATTCAACTTCTTGCCTTAATTATTTACCCGTTCGAAATCAGAATCCCTAATCAAAGGAAACCTTNAAAGCATGACATTTAGAAAAGACGAATTCGATTAAGTACCATTCACGAGTTTTATGATCACTTTTCTAAACTCATACTTACTTATTGGTGATTGAAATCATAGTTTTCGTTGGCCCAAGTGTATTGTGCGGTTAGCTTATATTGTCTAGTTCTCCTGCTTATCTGGAAATCTAGAACTTGCCTTGAATGTGGATTGAGGCAAAATTCTAGCTAGATCTTTGAGTTAAGAAATGAACGTAGGCCTTCTTTGTTGAGCCATAGCCTAAATTGACCTACCTTAATGATTTTTATCCATAGTTAACCAGTTGAGCCTAAATAAATTATCTCTTATTTTGTTGGTCGCCATGCTTTAACCCTTAGCCTGTTGTTGTTATGACTTGTTCTTTGTTCACCCAATTCCCTTTTGGGCACTTTAAGAGTTGATCTGAATGTAAAAATCTTGGCGTGAGCTGTAATTGTAAATAATTGGTGAAAGAATAATTATTTGAAGTTGTCGATATTTTGAGATGTTGTCATAGGAACTAAAAAAAAATATAGTTGCTTCAGAATTTCACACACCCAAAAAAAAAAAGCAACAAAGAAAAGTTGGAAACTCAAAAAAATAAAAATAAAAAAAAATAAAAAAGAATTGAAAGGGATGAAACAAAACAGAGGTTTATTGTTTAAATGAGATGAAAGGCAATTGTACTTAAGAGATAAACTAAATGTGTAGTGCCCATAGGAAATTTGAGTCACTATTATCTATATGTATCCTACCCATCCCTAAAGCCTACTTTACAACCTTGCAAAAGTCCTACATGATCTTAACTCAGAGACTCCTATATTAGTGGAGAACCACATGATAGTCAAGCTTATGGTTATTTCCAGTAGCTTGAGGTACTTCTTTGTTGAGAGTGAGCGTATTTTTTATCTATGCCCTTCTTTGATCCTATATCTATATATTATGTGATATATGGGCATCTCTCTTCATTCAGTGAGACACACTTGGGATTAGAAAATATTATGATTTCAGTTCTCAATTGGTGAACATGAGTACAGCTGAAAGTTGTTTGAACTCGTGGATTGGTCTTAGTCAATTCTTCTCTGTCAAAACCTCTCATGATTTCACTTAAAGTGTTTAGTTACTATGTTCATTTTTTTTTTCTTTGCTCGAGGACGAGCAAAAGTTTAAGTATGGGAGAATTTGATAAGTGCATTTTACCAGATGTTAACCACATAATTTCTCTCATAAAAACATATAAATTATCATGTTTCCTCCATACTTTTAACTTTATTTTGCAGGAATAATTATAGAAGAATTGTTGTGCGCAACATGAAGAAAAATACAACAAAGAAGTGTGAAATCGAGCTACGATTCATTACTGCCGTGACAATGCACCAAGTCTCGATTTGCCATGATGAAATCTAAACATAGAATTGCAGAATTCTCATCTCTGCAATTTCAAAATCTTGATTTGCCATTGAAATCTAGCACCAAATCGAGAATTCAAATTCTCATATCTGCAAATGCAAAATCTAGATTTGTCATGATGAAATCGACGAAATCTAAACTTAGAATGACGAATTCTCATATCTGCAAATGTAAAATCTAGATCTGCCATGGAAATCTAGTACCAAATCCAGAAGTCATCATGAAACATTCTTATATAAGAAGATGTTGCCCGATCAGAGAGGCATCACAGTAGAGAGAAAGCTTAGAGCTAGAAGTCTGAATCCAAATTCTTAATAAGCTTCTCTGTTTTATTTCTTTTACTAGTATCGAGTTATCTTTCTTTTAAATCACAATAGTGGTTTAGTTGTTGTTTCTAAATAAATTCCAGTGTAGGAAATTACTCTAGTTCCTGCTTTTAATTAAATAGGGAGAATTATTCTTCTTGAATATTTCTTTCTATTTTCTTATTTAATGGACAAGAATATTTCCATTGTTAGTACTAGTTCCAGTATGGAGTAACTTTTCTTGTGTTGGGAGAAAGACGAATCTTAATATTTCTATATAATAGTAGATATTATTCCTCAAATTCACATGCTTGAGCTAGAATTTATTTAACTTTTATCTGCTTTTGCAGTTAGACGTTATTTAATTTATTAACATCTATCTATCTTGTACTACATATTAACTGTTTATTAATTCTGTAATCGAGAGAGACAGAAGAAATAATATAGTTAAATGTAGTATTATAAATGTTAATATTTATTCAGTAACATCTATCTCTTTTATGCTATAATTAATTTTACACTTATTTGTAATCGAGAGAGGCGAATGGTGTAATAATAAGTTATAACAAGTAGGGTAACCGAAATGGACTTACTATCAAGAGCATATTTTAGTTCAATCATATATTTCTGGTTCTTTAGTATTACTATTTTGAAGATTAATTTGTATAACCGAGAGGAGTGCAATTAATTATTCAACTTGAGTAATAATATATATTTGTAATCGTGAGAGGCATTTATACCTTTTTGAGAAATAAAAATTGAAGAATAATAATTCTACTATATAATAGAAATATTAAGTGAAGTCAAGATCCCAACACCTTTTATTATATTTGTGAAAAACAAAATATTTTTTACTGCTCTATTTATGCATTTTTAGTTAGTTAATTTACAACTCAACTCTTTCTGATTTTCTCAAATAGTAATTAAAACAAGAAACGTCTGTAGAATAGATAAACCAATCTCTGTGGGTTCAACATCTTTCTATAATATAATTTGACAGAGTACGAGTTTAATTTATACACACGCCAGACACTCGTCAGCAATCATGTCCTGTTTTCAGTTCTGCATGTTTCATATAGAAATCATGTTTATAGGTTACATATTTCATATAGAAACCATGCTCATAAGTTCTGCATAGAAACCGGGCTTATAAGTTTCTGCACTTTTGTATTATCTAGAAAACATGTTTCTTTTTCAGTTCTGCATTTCATATAGAAATCCTGCTTATAGATTCTACATTCTCATATAGAAACCATGTCTATAGCTCCTGCATTACATATAGAAACCATGTCTGTAGGTTTCCATATTTCCGCATACCACATAGATAACATGGCTATAGGATTTCCTGAATTCTACATATGCCCCTATCACTAGGCAAACGTATTTATAGGTTTAAATAACAAACAGCATTCTAGACACCATTCCTATAGGACTTCTGTACTTTTATTTCGACTATAACGTTTTAAATCATTTAGCACCTAGAAAGCATGCCTATAGGAGCTATCAACTAAAATCTGAGTCGCCTATTTTGCCTAAGTCTAAAAATCAGTAGATAGCATGGCTTAATATCTACAGAGCTTATGCTTTGTATAATCAACAAGTCTTCTTCTTTAAAAAACTAGTACGCTCCCGCATTGTTAGATATCATGCCTATAGGTTTCTCCTAGGCAAGCCATAAGGTAAACTAGTTAATAGGAATCAGACTTTGTTAAATTCCAACCAGCAGGCAGGTCTGATTCAGGTTTCTCATCTAAAACATGTAATAAATCAGTCTGCCTCCCGCTTCCTTTAAGTTTAATTATGACCATAACTAGTACGTGCAAGACATGCTAAACTATATGTTTCTTTTGTTTCTTTAGGAGGTCTGTTTGAGCCTTTCTATTTGTTGTGTGTTTTTCCCCATATTTGTTACATATGTGTTTTGACTGTCGCCTTAGACTTTTATCCTTTTGAACCACAAAAGCCAAATTTCCCTTCCCTTTAGGACTAGTAGTCCCAAATACCTCCGGGACTGATAGGATTGGGGCGGGTAGTAGCATGCAATAGGAAAACGAGACCATTCCACATTTAATACCTTAACGGGGTGGGAAAGGGTAGATATGGATATGATGACCACGCGATAACACCACATGTATAAACGGTTACCGGGTGTTGTGTGGGGTGATCCATATTATTTATAAACCTAGGACCCCTTCCCTTTACTTGTTTATATTTCAAGATTTTGAAAAACTGTTCAATTTTCAGCTTCTTTAACTTCTTTTACTCCAACTACTTGCATCAATTATGTGAAAACCCCTCCCTTTTACTTGGTTATTTTCAGAACTTCTAAAAACTGCTTTCTGCCCAAACTTCAGCTTCTTTAACTTCTTTTACTTGCAATCGTTATGTGAAAACTATCTCGTATTTGCAATTCTTGCTTGTTCACTTGTCATTTGCACTTAAAGTCACAATTATAGTATGGCCGGGAACCACACTAGTGGATCTTGAGGGGTGCCTAACACCTTCCCCTCGAGATAATTTCAAGCCCTTACCCAATCTCTGGTTTTCTAAATCAAATTTCTTCTTAGTGTCCTAATGCACTTAATCATTAGGTGGCTACTCTTCAATTGCAAACCCAATTCCCAAAAGGAAATGAGTTGTCCGCCCAAATGTCATAAACCCGATTTCGCGAGAAAAAGGGGGCATCGACAGCATGGCGACTCTGCTGGGGATTTCTTTAAGGCTTTTACCATTTCATGCTATTTGTGACCTTTTGTTTCTTACTTGTTTAAAGTGCCTTTAAGTATTTATTCCTTCTTCTACTACGAAACTGACTTGGCTCTTCGTTTCTTTTCTTAATGTTTTCCTTTACCGCTTTCCTTTAATGCTGTTGTAAATTATGAGAAACTGTTGTAATTATTACTTTATGAACGTGCAAATACGTGACAACTTGTTAATTATTGTAACTGCATTTTCAACATCATATCCCACTCGTGCCAAACAAAATACCATAGCAACGCTTATAATGAGTGGTTGCGATCTTCCGATACTATCACCCCCTAAATTCGGCAAAGGCATATTTGCGGTAAAATTAGTCGATCAACGGTGTAGTCGACGGTTCCGTGCCTTTCCCTCTTGAGTTGTCCGCTCAAGGGTACCAATCTAATACCCCATAGAAACCCTACTCTGTTTAATTATGCATGCATCATGGTCAAACTAGCCGAGTCAGTTATGTTGTCCACATAATGACTCTTTAAGATAGCCTTGTCCAAAGTCCACTGGGTTTCCTTGAAACCCAAACGGACACTACCACGTTCTGTGCATTCATTTGGAGAACTAAATGCTTCTTATGCTAATTATTGATATTTAATAGTCGAGTCTGGTGGGGGTAAGGGTCTAACACTCTTTGTCTTACAGAAATATGAGGCACGAAGTCCCCAGATTCGGCATGGTCACCAACATCCACCCCAAATTGTTAAGCTGGTGGGAAGATCTTCATTCCAGTGATCAAGATCTTATCCGAAAATATCTAGAAAACCTACCTTCTCTCCTAGAAATTCAACCCGACAACAAAATCATAGAAGCTGCCACTCTATTCTGGGATTGTGATAGGTCAGTATTCCGCTTCGGAGACATTGAGATGACACCTTTGCTTGAGGAGATAGGAGGACTGGCTGGAATACCGTGGGAAACTCCGGGTTTGTTGATGCCGGAAAACCGCAAAGGTAGAGGTTTTCTCAAAATGATGGGTCTAAAGAAGAATCCTGACTTGACATGTTTGAAGGAGTCGTACATTCCCTTTGACTATTTGTACGAAAGGTACGGTCACAACAAATCTTACCGTACTTATCCTGACGAGTTCGCCCTTACATCATTGGGGCATATCCATCGAAGGGTCTTTGTCTTCATGTTCTATTTCTTGGGGATGATGGTGTTTCCAATGAAGAAAGCAAGAATCCATACCAGGCTAGCTATGGTCACCAAAACTCTAATGGAAGGAATTGACGGACAACCATTCA
Source organism: Nicotiana attenuata (assembly GCF_001879085.1). Taxonomy (NCBI): domain Eukaryota; kingdom Viridiplantae; phylum Streptophyta; class Magnoliopsida; order Solanales; family Solanaceae; genus Nicotiana; species Nicotiana attenuata. The sequence goes on from NW_017676871.1 coordinate 31,947, forward strand.
GTCTCGTACCAATGATCATTGCGGAAATATACTGAGCCCTAGAAAGGTGTTAACAGGGAGCTAAGCATTTCGAGGGTTGTAATCTGCTACTTCAACTTTGGCTCATGGAACATCTCCAAAAGGGTGAATACCGACAGGAAATCCATCGTAGAGGCTGGGACGATCATATCGCCTTTCATCACCCGAAGCGAATGAATTACATGCCCAACATGTCCGCCCAACCGGAGAATGCTAGAGAGTGGGTCGAACTCTTTGATAATTTGACTGAAGACCGGGTACAATGGATGTTCGAGTGGTTCCCTACTGAAAAATTAATCGTTCGATCCAGGGATGCGCCATTTCTGATATTGATCGGTTTGAGGGGGACCCACCCTTATGTCCCTCTTCGAACTATGAGACAGGCTGGTAGGAAGCAGGTTATACCAAGGGTCGACAAGATGAGTCACTTCCGAGCTGACTTCCAGAATGAAGATAGTCCGTACAGGTGCAAGGCTCAGCATATGTGGCACTGCAAAATTGTCTTAGGAAAGGACACCATCGAACCGGATCGCTATCATGCTGGTTGTACCCCGCATTATTCAGGCTGGCTGGAGGACAATCACAACGGTTTGGGTCAACCTGGGTTTGTTCGAGGTCACAGAATCATCGATGAAAAGGCTGAAGCACAAGTAAAATACAACCAACTGCGCAAGAGGATGCGGGAACGTGAAAATGAGCACCGTGAAATACAAGAAGCCAATCAAAAACTAATTAAAGAATGGAAGGATATGGCTGTCAGCGCCAACAAACGACTGATCTGCTTGGAGCCGGGTATAGTGGAACTGGAAAAGAAGCTTCTAAAGAGGGTCGAAGACTGCCGAGTTGCTGAAGGGAATTAAGGAGGACATCTGGCCAGAGCTTACCTGTTGCTAGGATTGCGCGAGCTGGGAGAGCTGTTCGAGGGAGCTAACACTGTCGAGTCTGGGGAAGGTCCTTCTGGGACCAAATAGATAGGAGATTTTCCTTTTTGCTTTGAGGAATGTAATAAGGCCTATGGCCACTAGTGACATTTTTATTTCCTGTTATTTAGTGTCGTTTTAGGATTCGTCTACCTTTTTATCAATAAAATGAGGCATTTAGCATTTCAAGTTCTCCAAATTTACCTGTCGCTAGGCGTACCTCGGGCACAATGAGGTCCCCAAAATTAGGACACGCTTTATATTTCCTGCACTACGTGTTTAAATATCGCAACATTTTTCCTTATGATCCTTACTAACTTGTCACCTTTTGTTTTACTTTTTGTTTATTCCCCTCCCCAAAGGTTAGTTCGTGAACTCTGGCAACATCAACATACTTTACCAGATCCAGGGGCCCTCCACCTACTCTTCCTCCCAGTCCTGTCAGGCACAAAAGCAAAAGAAAAATGGAAGATTCAAACAACTCAGCTGAACGGGTAGAGGTCACTCGTGGTGCTATGGTCCCCAAGGAAAATTCCTCTCAGATAGAACAAAAACTACTGAAATTCCAAGAAGAGCTTGATCAAGTCTGGAATTTGGCAAGTCTGTCATTTTCCCTCACCACTCTAGAAGCTACCTTCCCAAATACTCAGAATCCCTTACCTTCGCAAAACATCCCAAAGCAACCCGCTCCTCACCACCACTGCAATACTTTCCACACTCCCAACAACACTCCACTGCTCATCCCAGAACCGTTGAACTCCACAAATGACCACTGCCACACACAACACAACACCCCCATCTACGTGGAGACTGTGCCACACTCCACCCAGCCCATCTCAAGCACACCCGAGTCCGATGATAAGGATTTGCTCATCAGAAATCTGGCCGAAGAGCTTAAGAAGTTGACCACCAGAATTCAAGGTGTTGAAGGTAGTAAGGGAATTGAGGGGCTAAACTATGAAGACTTATGCATACAACCCGATGTCGAACTGCCCGAGGGGTACAAACCTCCCAAGTTCAAAATGTTTGATGGTACAGGGGATCCCAGGGTTCACTTGAGGACATACTGCGACAAGCTGGTCGGAGTAGGAAAAGATGAGAAGATCCGCATGAAGCTTTTCATGAGGAGCCTGAAAGGAGATGCTCTGTCCTGGTACATTAGCCAAGACCCAAAGAAGTGGTCAAACTGGGTAAGTATGGCGCCCGACTTCATGGACATATTCAGGTTCAATATGGAAAATGCACCGGATGTGTTTTACATTCAGAATCTATAGAAGAAACCCACAGAAACATTCCGCGAGTATGCCACTCGTTGGAGATCAGAGGCTGCTAAGGTTCGACCTGCTTTAGGGGAGAACATATGAACAAGTTTTTCGTCCGGGCTCAGGATCTGCAATACTATGAAAGATTGATGTTGATCGAAAACCATAAATTTTCTGACATCATCAAGCTAGGAGAAAGGATCGAGGAAGGTATCAAGAGTGGTATGGTTACAAACTTTGAAGCTTTGGAAGCCACCAACAAGGCTCTACAGTCTGGTGGTACGTCCAAGAAAAGGGACGTAGGTGCCGTAATGGTTTCACAGAGAACCAAATCACCTGTCAAATACCAAACTTACCCAATACCTCCACTTACATATCAGCCCACTCCAAATTTCCAAACACCCGCACCCTCCTACCAAACCCCATCGCCTACCTATCAATCGCCTCCACCTCCTACATACCAACATGCTTCACCCAGATATTCCCAGCCTGCACACGTCTACCAAGCCTACAACACTCAACAATCCCACTATCAATCACCTCCCCCTCGCCAAAACTTTCCTAGACCCCGACCAAATTTCGACCGCAGACATCCCAAACAGTATACCGCCATTGCTGAACCAATCGATCAGCTGTATTAAAGACTCAAAGTTGTTGGTTATGTCACCCATATCCCTGCTATAACCCCTGAAAACCCTTCACAATGGGTCAACCCAAATAAAACCTATGCATACCATTCTGGCATGAAAGGGCACACCATTGAGGAATGCCGCTCTCTGAAGGATAAAATCCAGACTTTGATTGACAACAAGATCATTGTAGCAAAGGAGCCTGCTCCGAATGTCCGCAATAACCCTCTGCCAGACCACAAAGGTAGAGGTGTTCACATGATCGAGATAGAGATTACTGGGACCCCAAGGGATCAATCGGTTTAATCATAGAAGGCGACAATCCAAAGAAGCCAGTAGTCACCCTCAATCCGATCGTGATCCAAATTCAGCCTTCTGGAGACGCCAAGGTAAACATGTCCATGCCACTCGAGTTTGAAGCACCATCCTCTACAAAGACGCCAGCGCCGATTGAGGTTGAGTTTATGTCACCAGCAAACACACATACACCCTTTGAAGTTGCAGTTTTACCACCTGAGGGGCCTGCTCCGTTCGGGGTAAAAATAGCCACGCCAATTCCAGTGGCAATGTCAGCCATAACACCATTCCATACGAAGGCTATACCGTGGGACTACACAGCCGAGGCCAGAAGAAAGGGGAAAGTTAATTTCGGGGAACCTATTGCAGCACAGGGTATGACGAGAACTGGTAGAGTTTAAACCCCGGAACATCTGGCTGAGTCAAGCAAGTAGGCCTCTAGTCGGCCAACCATTACTGAAACTGGTGCCAACGACCTCTGGAGAAAGATACAAGCCAAAGAATACTCAGTCATTGATCAGCTAAACAAGACACCAGCACAGATTTCTATCCTTGCTTTGCTACAAAGTTCTGATGCACACAAGAATGCCTTGTTAAAAGTGCTGAGTGAGGCATATGTACCAAGTAACATCACCGGCGGAGAGATGGCTAACATGGAAGGTCCAGGTGTTGGAAAGTCACAAGATCACTTTTCATGAAGATGAGCTGCCACCGGAAGGATGGAGTCACAACAAGGCATTGCACATCACTGTGCAGTGCGAAGATTAGTTTATCACCAAGATTCTGGTCGATGGGCGTCCAGTCTCAACATCTGTCCGCTGGTGACACTCAGGACATTGGGAAAAGAGTTGCATGAAATCAAGGACGGGGCCATCAACATTAAGTCTTTCGACGGGTCTCAAAGGTCTACTATTGGGGAAATTAGCTTGTGTTTGCAAATGGGGCCTACTTGGTTTGATGTTGATTTTCAAGTGATAGACGTGCCGGCGTCTTACAATCTATTATTGGGACGACCATGGATTCATACCGTCGGGGCCGTGGCATCAACACTACATCAGGCAGTGAAGTTTGAGTGGAATCAGCAGGAGGCGATCATTCATGTCGACGGTAGCAATCCCATATATAGTCGCCAGACCATCCCAGCAATTGGAGGAAGAAGAAGGATAGGCGGGGAAACTTATCACCACACCGAACGAGTCAACGCCGTCGATAAGGATAAGTGGTGGGACAACAAAATTGAAAGCATATTAAACTGGAGTGGGTATGAACCTGGCAAGGGACTTGGCAAGAATCCCCAAGGAATTGCTAAGCCCATCAAGCTCAAGAAACACGGCACCACCTTCGGATTGGGATATGAGTATACCTGGAAAGAGTTCAATGAATGGTCGCCACCCTGGCGCGGTCCTTACTATCCATTGGAGCAACCAATACCGCATTTAGAACAGACTTTCCAGCCGGCCGAGGTTATCTACGGGTCAGAAGAAGAGGAAGCACTAGCAGCAATGAGGAACTTGTTCCTAGAAGATGATGACATGGATTGCTGTGTTATTTTTGAGGAGGAGGGGGAGGAAGGCCCTTCCATACAGGCTGTAAGCGGAGGAGCATGCCTCAACAACTGGACCGTCCGAACTACCAGAGCCCGGCGTGGTTCGGGGTAGCAAGGCTGAACAAGCACCATGCACTATTTTATTTTTACTAGTTTACTTTCCTTTCGCATTTTTGTTTTTGCAAGAAAGTGCTCCGATGTTCAAAACATTTATGGAATTTATCAAAGCATTTCGGTTTTCTTATAAATCTTACTCTTATTATTTTCTCTCATTACTTTACTTATACAGCATTACTATTACTTATCTTGATGAACTATGACTGTGACATGCAACGAGACAACGCAACAAACGGACGTAGATTCAGAGGAAGATGATATACCGGAAGAAATTGTTAAAGAAGTTGAGAATTTTGAGAATAGACCTAAGTCCAACCTGGACGAGACTGAGATTGTTAACCTGGGAGATGCAGAAAATGTCAAAGAAACTCGCATTAGTGTTCATTTGTCACCATCAGAGAAGGAAGAGTATACAGAGTTTCTAAAAGAGTATGAGGACATATTTGCCTGGTCGTACGACGACATGATTGGTCTGAGTACATCTATTGTGGCTCACAAACTGCCGACTGATCCAGCCTGTCCGCCAGTAAAACAGAAGCTCAGAAAATCCAAGCCAGATATGAGTTTGAAAATCAAGGAAGAGGTCACTAAGCAGGTCAAAGCTAAGGTTCTCAGGGTAGTGGAGTATCCAACGTGGTTAGCCAACATCGTGCCGGTGCCAAAGAAAGACGGGAAGGTTAGAGTCTGTGTCGACTACCGGGATCTCAACCGGGCCAGTCCAAAAGATGACTTCCCCTTGCCAAATATACACATCCTGATTGACAACTGCGCCAAGCATGAGCTGCAGTCATTTGTTGTTTGTTTTGCTGGGTATCATCAGATCTGGATGGATGAAGAAGACGCTGAGAAAACGGCCTTCATTGCGCCGTGGGGGATGTATTGCTACAAGATAATGTCGTTTGGGTTAAAGAATGCGGGGGCCACCTACATGAGGGCTATGACTACCATTTTCCACGAT
>NW_017676872.1:0-6647 GCF_001879085.1 Nicotiana attenuata
GTTGACGGTTATCTGTAGTAGGTTCCTACCGTCCAGCAACTCAACGGACGTGAACTTCAACAGGGCACTGTTGACTTGGTGCTTTGTGACAGGGAAAGATTTCGATGCAGCACGGATAATTGGCGATGAAATGGTCTTACGGGGACCGCTGCTGTCTAAGGGATTCTACTTCCCTTCTTTGGTAACCACACTATGCTTGCTGAGGAACACCCCTACCAACCCTGCTGATGGTGACTTGCCCCCAAAAGCAGCCTTCAAAGCTTCCGGTATCAGAGTGGGCAGAGGCACCCGCACTACCATTGAGATTGATGAGGAGGAGGACGATCCGGTCCCTATGGCACCATCTAGGCGGTCTGTAGACAGTGCTGGACCCTCTTGGCGCTCTCATTCTGGAGCAGACCTATCTCGCTCACAGTCCTCCCGGCCTATGTTGCGCTCCTTGGAGGACGAGGTCGCGGATCTTCGCACCTCGGTGGATGGTCTACACACACGGCTGGACGCCATGTCACAGAGGCAAGCTAGATCTGACATCAAGTTTATGGCTTGGTTGCGTGCATTGGGGAGGGCCTGCCATGTCGACCCCAGTACCGTCTCCGACTCAGATTGAGTTTCAGGGAAGTTTTCTCACCCTTCTGTTCTTTACTATATTTTGATGACATGGGGACATGCCATTGTTTTAAGTGTGGGGTGGGAGGCTTGCTCTAACTGTGTATGGTAATGTATATAGATGTATATTGTTGTGTTGTATCATTAGAGTAATATGTTGTATATGTGTGAGTTGTTATATTAGGATTAGCTGAATTGGCCCAACGACGGACACTTCTTGACGGGGTTCTTGAGGGTCTAAGTCAGTAATATGTTGTAGAGGACTTTTCCTGATGACGGACTAGGTGGACAATAATCTTGAGGGAAGTAGTCCATGTAGGGTTTTTATTTTATTTTATTTTCTTCTTTTAGGTAGTGTAGTACCTCCCCCTTGGTTTTTCTTTTGACCACGGTTCTTTTCCAAGGGTTTTTCTTGAACCGGGTTAGGTAGAGTTTTCTTTTTGAAGTTTACGAATAAATGGGTGAAGGTCAGAATGTAACCCCAAATGTGTACACTTGTATAGAAAAGAACTTGAGTGTGTGACATCTAAGCTTGTTTGTGGACTCATAATATATGCCTTAATTTTGCACATCTTGTCTTGCTTGAACACTCGTATGATTGTGTTGATGAACTGATTCGGAATGAGTTACATGCTAAGTGTGTGTGAGCTGTTACTTGCATCTTATGTTTGCATATGATACCTAGAACTTGCCCTGTGTGTGTGCAAAGCGAAATAGAAGTTGTTCGGATTTAGAGATGATTGAGGCATTTCTTTGTGTAACCCTTTATACTCGGAAATCCACCTATGCATATTACCATAGTTAACCCCTTTGAGCCTGAAGCCTTTTCTTTGATAACCCTATAATGATCTACAATGTGGTGTTTAAATACGCTAATTGAACTTTTCCCTCCTAGAAGCACTTGAAGCACTAAAGTATATACAAAAGTCAAAGTGTGGGGTGGGGAGAAAGAAAGAAAAAAAAAAGGGGGAAAAATCAAGAATGAAGGTCTGATTGGTGAACTGGGAGTTATAATAAATCTGAAAAAAAAAAAGAAAAAAAAAAGAGAAAAGAGAAAAAGAAAAGGAGCCAGTTGTACCTAACGAGAAGTGGGGTGACGCAAGTGAAATAAAATGTGGAGAAACAAGTGGGTTGATCATGAAAGCAAAATAAAAGGAAGTATGTATTAAAAGTGCTTAGGGAGGTTAGTCACTATATCCAAATATATCCTACCCGTCCCTTAGCCTACATTACAACCGAATAAAGACCTCTTGATCTTTGACTGAATGGCTCGATTAGTGGAGTATTACACTAGGGGCAAGCGTATGGTGTATCTGTGTGGCATGTGAATGCTCTTTGCTGAGAGTGAGTGAATTCTGTTTATATATGGTTCCTCATTGTTGAATTTTATTGTGTGTGGAACTACTCTCAAATCGTGTTTATGTGAGGGCATGTGACTCAGGAAGAAAAAGTGAATCTTCAGTTCAGTTAGAGTAATTAGAGTGAGCACAAGTGTGTCATGGCATGAGAGTCTGCATTTGAGTTATGATTGTGCACTGCTTAGGTCGGTCTTTGATAATATCAGGTGTGACATAAATTGGGGCAATACATTGCACAGTTAGATATAGAAGTGTGGTTTAGCTTGCTCGAGGACGAGCAAAGGTTTAAGTGTGGGGTGTTGATAATAGGTGAATTTGACTATAATCACGCACCAAATAATCACCTTCTTGTGAACTTTTAATGTGGAAAAATGACAACAAAATGCTCTTATTAGTGCTTTTCATGATTTGCAGGTGATATAGGTGTAAGGAAGGCTAAGGAGCGGTTTTGGAGTCAACTATTGATGAAAAAAGGCCAATTGTTGAATTTCCCAAGTATCCCATTCAAAACAGGCCAAAATTTCCGGGTACAAGTTCCACCGCGGTTCTACCGCGACCGCGATGAAACCGCGGTGGAAGGCAGTTTCTAAAAGTTGAAGATTCCGCGAGGGCGTTTGGCCGCGGTTCTACCGCGACCGCGGTAGAACCGCGGTGGGCACAGTAAACTTCAGGGACTTAAGTGTAAAACACGGGATTTTTAGACCTAAACCCTATTTAAAACACTAGACTTCGCCCAAGTGAGGCATGTATTGATTTTTTAGGTTTCTTAGCAAGGAAAACAATTGGGAGCAAGTACTCTAAACATCTTTCTTCCTTTCTTTTGATTTTTATGATGAATTCAAGCGTAGTTTATTCTCCCATATCTATGAGTAGCTAAATTCCTTGTCTAAGGCTTTGATGGAACCTATTGGGTGATGAACTTCTTGTTTATGTGAATACAAATTGCTAGTTTAATCTTTATTTGTTCAACTTCGTGTTCGTTGTAGTTAATTGACAGGATCCTCAATTAGCTGTACCTATTTAGTGTGCATAACTTGGAAAAGAGTGCATATTTAGGGTATTGTTGAACAACACCACTCCTAGATTATCAGAGGAATCTATAATTGCGGGTTTAAAGGCGGGATTAGGAATAACGAAGTCTTGGGGTGCAATCTAGATTGAATTGTGCTAAATAAAGCAAGCTAGTGTATCTCGGGAGAGTGCAATAGTAGATTACTGTGATTACTCGGGAGAGATTTGCGGTAAGATTAGCGTTCAAGATTGATAGAGATGAGTGGGTAAATTTGTATGAGCATAAACAGGAGGGATTCCATCAATAGGGGAAATCATTGCCTTAGCTTTGTCCCATAATTGTTTACAACCTTATTAATTTAGTTACAGCCATTTAGTTACTTGCAAGCTAGTTGTTAAAGAACACTCAACTGAGAATTTGAATGTTTGAGAAGCTGGTGCTGAATACTTGGTGGGTTTGAAGATAGCGGTTGATAGGTTAACTCTCTGTGGATTCGACCCTGGGTGTAATACTCGGGTTATATTTGCAACGTCCGCAGAGTTCTTTTTTAGAAGGCATGGTTGGGCGTGATCAAATTTTGGCGCCGTTGCCGGGGAGTTAACGGAATTATCAACTGCCATTGACAGAAATACAAAGATTATTGTTGTATTCAGTTTCTCTCTACCAACTTTTTCATTGAAAATTTGACGGTTGTTGATCTGGGTGCACAGGTGCATGCCTAGAAATTCTACAAGGACTGGAGAACTGCTTGAAGGACTCTCAGACCCCGAGAAGACATTCCGGGCATTGAATCGTGCAAACAAAAGACTTCAACAATCACAACAAATACACCAACTCGAAATTGATATGGGCGACATAAACGACACCAACGGGAACGTCAGGGATGAGCAATTGGCACCTCCTGTGCCTGAGGGTGCACTTTATGACTGGGCACAACCAACAGCTGACAATCTGGCCACTGCCATTATTGTGCCTGCGATACAAGCTGAATCGTTCCAGATCACAAATAACATGCTACACTTGTTGCAGAACAAGGGACTTTTTTCTGGGACACAAACAGAAGACCCTCAGCAACATTTAAAGAACTTCCTGTCTATTTGCAAAACTCAAAGGCAACCGAACGTGACTCCGGAAGCAATCAGACTATTATTGTTTCCATTCTCGGTGACAGGAGCTGCTCAGGTTTGGCTAAACTCGCTTCCCATAAACTCTATAGCAACTTGGGATGAGTTGGTCAAGCAATTTCACAACAAGTTACATCCTCCCAACAAGACCGCCCAACAAATTGATGAGATTGTGAGCTTCAAACAGAAACCGTTGGAGACACTACACGAGACATGGGGAAGGTTTAAAGGAATGTTGGTTATGTGTCCCCACCATGGTGTTCCAGAGCAGATGTTGGGACAACGGTTTTACATGGGATTGTCAGACAGCTTGAAGAATATAGTTGATGCCTCGGCTGGTGGGGCATTCTTGAGCAAGACTTGGAGAGAAGGTCAGAATTTGCTCGACAAGATGGCGCAGAATTCGGGTTGGACTTCTAGAAATGCACCTATCACTCCAGTGGTGCACTCAGTGCCTCTTGATCCTTCTAATACAATGGCTGAAAACATGGCGACTCTTTTGACGCAAATGAGCATCCTCACCAAAAAGGTGGAGGAATCAGGGCAGAAACAACAGGTTCACATAGTAGACACTACCAACGGGGGATTGTGCACATCTTGCATTAGCCAGCCAATTGGTAATCCATGGAATACAGAGCATGATCATCATCACCAGCACCCTGAAGATATGAACTATGTGGCTAACTATGGGGGTCAGAGGCAAGGTAATCAGAACTGGGGTCAGCAGACTCAGCAGCAGTACAGGCCACCGCAGCCACAGTATAACGCCGGAAACATGGGAGGCATGAGACCCCCCAACAACATGGCACCGTATCCTAGACCACAAGGGTACAACAATCAGTAGCAAGGGTACCACCCACCTCCGCAACAGCAGGGTGGAAGACAGGAAGACGGGTTTGCAAGGCTTGAAGCAATGATGCAGCAGGTTATTGGGTCCAATGCTAAAATAAATGAAAGGGTGGATGCACATGATGCATCTATCAAGAATATTGAGGTACAAGTGGGCCAGATTTCAATGTAACTTAACAATCGTCCTCAAGGGACATTACCTGCAGATACCCAAATCAATCCAGAAGATCAAGGCCCAAAGCAGCTGATGGCGGTGAGTCTACGAAATGGTAGGGATCTAGATGTTGAGCAAGAGAGAGCTAGAGAAAACATACAGGCTGAGACACTAATTCCAGTGCCCATAGAACTGGATGACTCTACGGGATTGACAGAGGTAACAGTTCACCCTGCTCATGTAGAAAAGAATATACAGCAAGAAACTGAGACAGTAGTTGAGCCAGTAATTGAGACAGTAGCAGAGCCAATAGTTGAGACAGTAGCTGAGAAAGAAAAATCTCAAGTGATTGGGAAGAAAAGACCTCCCTGCACCATTCCCGCAAAGGTTGGCCAAGCAATAAAAGGAGGAGCAGTACAAAAAGTTTCCTAGAGATGCTCAAACAAATTCAGATAAACATTCCACTGATGAAGCGCTCTACAGGAGATGGCAGGATATGCTACAAATGAAATGAAGGACTTAATGTCTCGGAATTTGACTTTTCAAGAACTTGTCGACGTGACCCCTTACTCAGACATGTAGTGCAGTGGTAATATAGACCTGTTGCTGAAAAGCTATCTGATCCAGGTAGTTTTTACAATTCCATGCACGTCATTTGGGAACTATGCCTTTTCTAGGCACTTTGTGATTAAGGGGCCAGGCATTAATCTCATGCCCCTGGTCATTTATAAGAGGTTAGCATTTGGCAGAGCTCGACCTAACTTCTAATGTTATTGGCAGCTGGCTGACAGGACTTGTTAAGCGTCCATTTGGGATTCTTGATGATGTGCTTATTCAGGTGGGGAAATTCCGTGTTCCCCTGCAAGATTTTGTAATCTTGGATTGCAGTGGAATGAAGAAATTCCCAATAATTCTAGGATGACCCTTCTTGCCACGGGGAGAGCTTGATCGATTGCGAGAACGGGGAGCTTAATGAGGCTCAATGATGAGGAATTATATTCCAAATGGTGCAGAAATTCGATGAGGCGACCAAGTGAGTTCGCAAATTGTCCTTATTGATGCAATAGTGAATTGTAGAGGCTGATGACGAGGCGTTTGACGGTTGAGGATCCCCTTGCTGGCATGCTTGACAAATTTAGGATGAAGTGAATGGTGAGGATTGGGCGGAAGGGTGTGGCACTGGAAGGTAAAGGGTTCTGGGAGAGAAATCTGAGTTGAGACCCTTGCAACTTAGAAAAGAGAGAGACCCCTCCAGCAAAACCATCCATCGAGGAACCCCTAAGCTGGAATTGAAGCCTTTGCCAACCCACCTCAGGTATGAATTTTCTGGGGCCTGACCCACATTACCTGTTATTATCTCATCTGGTTTGTTAGATGTGCGGTTCAACAGCTTTTACAGGTACTAAGGGAGTGCAAAAAACTGCCATTGGGTTGGACCATGGCAGACATCAAAAGAGGGATCAGCCCCGCCTCTGCAATGCAACAAGATTCTGGCCTGGAAGAGGCACAAACCTTCCAGGGAACATCAGAGACAACTAAACCCG
>NW_017676872.1:9524-37682 GCF_001879085.1 Nicotiana attenuata
GCCGCGGTTCTACCGCGACCGCGGCAGAACCGCGGCGAATACAGACGCGGCCGAGGTAAGGTTTTTTTTTAATTTTACTTCTTCTTTTTTAAAACTTAACACAACCCCCCCACCCCCCCCCATCTAATCCCAAATACATCCGCCCCAACCCCCATCCCTTTCCTTTTTCTCTCTCTTTTTCTCAAAATCCCTTCTTCTTCTTCTTCCCCAAACCTCCACTCTCCACCCTCTTCCTCTCTAACCTCCATTAACACACCCCTATTTTCTCTCCCTCTTCACCTCAAGTAAGTTAATCTTCTCCCTTTCTATTTCTTTCTATTATAAGTAGTGTAATTGTTAGATTAGCAATTTTAGTTAAATCCTAGTTAGGATTAGTGTATTAATTTGCATTTTTTTTATTTTGTTTGCTTTCTTTTATGTTTGCCATTGTTGTAGTTGATGTTGATGAGGTTGTTTGGTGCCAAATTAATTGGGTCTCCATTGTTATTTAATTGTGAAGTTGTTTGGTGGTTTGGAGGCCTAAATTTAGATTTTTGTGGTATAGTATGGATTGGGTCATGTGTTGGCCGAAAATTGTGGCACTAAGTTGTATATTTTTTGGGGTGTTTACGCCAACCTAAGTTGAGATGTTGTAGTTGATGGTGGTTGTTGTGTAGTTGAGATATTGTTGTTGCTAGTGGTTGTTGTGTAGTTGAGATATTGTTGTTGCTAGTGGTTGTTGTGTAGTTGAGATATTGTTGTTGCTAGTTGTTGTTGTGTAGTTGCTTGTTGGTTTGTTGATAGTTGTTGTAGAGTAGTATTGTTGGTATGGTGATATTTGTTGTAGAATGGTGTTTGATATATGGTGGTATTGTATGTCATGGGTACCATTGAATGGAATAAGTGTGGGGTGTATTATACCGGACGTGGTAAGAAAATTATAGAGCTATTGTGGGGGTTGTTATGAGTGAAGTCAGGATCTATATTTGGTGTCATTGGGTGGTGAAGTCTGAGTAACCACCTTATTGGCACTAGCTAGGGCATATGTTTATGGTTTGTTTGATTATTTGCAGGTCCAATGGCTCCCAAAAGGCACAGGCGCTCTGGAGGCACATCTCAACGACCTGCGTATGATGAATCCAGATTCCAATCGGAACTGGCAGAGGACGATTTCAACGCCAAGGCTACCAAAACTTTTATCCCTGAAATCCCGATTGATCGGGCAGCCCTCCGAGCCGAAAAAGTGGAGATGCATGAGGAGATACGGAGGCGGGAAATGGAGTTCTTATTTGCTGACACTGCACCAGTTAACAAGATGCTGGTTCGTGAATTTTATGCCAACTGCCCTTTGAATTTGGGTAGGGAGGTGATTGTTCGGGGTATGGTGGTCAGTGCTCAAATTCAAACAATTCGCCGGGTGTTGCGGCTGCCTCCGTTCACCAGTGACGTCGACTATTACCATGATAGGCCCGGGGTGACATGGGAGGTCATGACGGAGGTACTTTGCACAGGGGGGCAGCCCATATGGATACGTGACCAAATAACCCTCAACTCTAACTCCTTCACTCACCTGGCCAAGTGTTGGTTGACTGTTATCTGTAGCAGGTTCCTGCCTTCTAGCAATACCACGGACGTGAACTTCAATAGGGCACTGTTGACTTGGTGCTTTGTGACAGGGAAGGATTTTGATGCGGCACGGGTAATTGGAGATGAAATGGTCTTACGGGGCCCGCTGCTGACAAAGGGATTCTATTTCCCTTCCTTGGTGGCCACATTTTGCTTGATGAGAAACACCCCTACCAACCCTGGTGATGGCGATTTGCCTCCCAAAGCAGCTTTCAAAGCTTCTAGCATCAGAGTGGGCAGGGGCACCCGCACTACAATTGAAATTGATGATGAGGAGGATGATCCGGTCCCTGTTGCACCTTCCAGGAGGTCTGTTGATAGTGCCGGGCCCTCTCGGCGCCCCCATTCTGGAGCAGACCTATCACGCTCACAATCCTCCCGGCCTATGCTGCGCTCCTTGGAGGAAGAGGTCGCGGATCTCCGCACCTCGGTGGATGGTCTACACACACGGATGGACGCCATGTCACAGAGGCAGGCTAGATCTGAGAGCCNCCTCTCGGCACCCCCATTCTGGAGCAGATCTATCACGCTCACAGTCCTCCCGGCCTATGCTGCGCTCCTTGGAGGAAGAGGTCGCGGATCTCCGCACCTCGGTGGATGGTCTACACACACGGATGGACGCCATGTCACAGAGGCAGGCTAGATCTGAGAGCCGGTTTATGGCTTGGCTACGCGCATTGGGGAGGGCTTGCCATGTAGACCCCAGCACCGTCTCCGACTCGGATTGAGTCTCAGGGAAGTCTTCTCACTCTTCTGTTCTTTACTGTATTGATATGACATGGGGACATGCCATGATTTTAAGTGTGGGGTGGGAGACTTGCTCTAAATGTGTATTGAATTGTATATAGCTGTTGTTGTGTGGTAGCAGTAGATGTTGTGTACATATGTGAGTAAGTTATATTAGGAGTAGCTGACTTGGCCCAACGACGGACACTTGTTGACGGGTCTCTTGAGGGTCAAAGTCAAACTTGTATAGGACTCTTCCTGATGACGGACTATGTGGACAGTACTCTTGAGGGAAGTAGTCCATGTAGAATTTTTATTTTATTTTATTTTCTTCTTTTAGGTAGTGTAGTACCTCCCCCTTGGTTTTTCTTTTGACCACGGTTCTTTTCCAAGGGTTTTTCTTGAACCGGGTTAGGTAGATTTTTCTTTTATAGTTTTAGGATTAAATGGGTGAAGGTCAGAATGTAACCCCAAATGTGCACACTTGCAAAGAAAACGAACTAAGGGTGTAAGATCTAAGCTTGTGTGTGGACTCATAATATATGCATTAATTTTGCACATCTTGTCTTGCTTGAACACTCGTATGATTGTGTTGATGAACTGATTCGGAATGAGTTACATGCTAAGTGTGTGTGAGTTGTTACTTGCATCCTATGCTTGCATATGATGCCTAGAACTTGCCCTGTGTGTTTGCAAAGCGAAATAGAAGTCGTTTGGTTTTAGAGATGATTGAGGCATTTCTTTGTGCAACCCTTTATACTTGAGAATCCACCTGTGAATATTACCATAGTTAACCCCTTTGAGCCTGAAGCCTATTCTTTGATAACCCTATAATGATCTAAATCGCTGTGTTTGAATAAGCGAATTGTTTGAACTGTTACCTCCTAGAAGCACTTGAATCACTAAAGAATATACAAAAGTCAAAGTGTGGGGTGGGAGAGAGTTAGTGAAAAAAGGGGAATCAAGAATGAAGGTTCTGGTTGGTAAACTGGCAGTGTATAATAAATCTGAAAAAAGAAAAAAAAAAGAAAAAAGCCAGTTGTACCTAAAGAAAAAAGTGGGGGTCACAATTGAAACAAAATGTGGAAAAATGATCGGGTTGAACATGAAGGTGAAATAAAAAGAAGTGTGTATTAAAAGTGCTTAGGGAGGTTAGTCACTATATCCAAATATATCCTACCCGTCCCCTTAGCCTACATTACAACCTGTAAAGACCTCTTGATCTTTGACTGAATGGCTCGATTAGTGGAGTATTACACTAGGGGCAAGCTTATGGTGTGTCTGTGTGGCATGTGAATGCTCTTTGCTGAGAGTGAGTGAATTCTTTCCATATATGGTTCCTTGTTGTTGAATTTTAAGTGTGTGGAACTTCTCTCAAATTTTGTTTATGTGAGGGCATGTGACTCAGGAAGAAAAAGTGAGACTTCACCTCTGTTAGAGTAATTAGAGTGAGCACAAGTGTGTCTTGGCATGAGAGTCTGCATGTGAGATATGATTGTGCACTGCTTGGGTCGATCATTGATAATAGCAGGTGTGGCATAAATTAGGGAAATGCATTGAGCAGTTAGGTCTAGAAGTGTGGTTTAGTTGCTCGAGGACGAGCAAATATTTAAGTGTGGGGTGTTGATAATAGGTGAATTTGACTATAATCACACCTTAAATAATCACCTTCTTGTGTAGTTTTAATGCTAAAAGTGATGACAAAATGCTCTTATTAGTGCTTTTCATGATTTGTAGGCGATATATGTATAAAGACGGCTAAGGAGCAGTTTTGGAGTCAAAAGTGATGAAAAAGAGGCCAACTGTGAAATTTCCTAAGTGACCCGTGCAAAAACAGGCAGAAGATTCAGAGAACTGGATCCACCGCGGTTCCACCGCGACCGCGGCAGAACCGCTGTGGGAAGCAGCTGCAGAAGTTCAGAGATTCCGCGAGGGTGTTTGGCCGCGGTTCTACCGCGACCGCGGCAGAACCGCGGCAGGCGCAGAAACTTCTCGGACCAAAGTGTCAATTACGGGATTTTTAGACCTAAACCCTATTTAAAACATTAGACTTCGCCCAAGAGAGGCATGTATTGATTTTTTAGGTTTCTTAGCAAGGAAAACAATTGTGAGAAAGTACTCTAAACATCTTTCTTCTTTTCTTTTGATTTTATGATGAATTCAAGCTTAGTTTATGTTCCCATAGTCATGAGTAGCTAAATTCCTTGTCTAAGGCGTTGATGGAACCTATTGGGTGATGAACTTCTTGTTTATGTGAATACAAATTGCTAGTTTAATCTTTATTTGTTCAACTTCGTGTTCGTTGTAGTTAATTGACAGGATCCTCAATTAGCTGTGCCTATTTAGTGTGCATAACTTGGAAAAGAGTGCATATTTAGGGTATTGTTGAACAACACCACTCCAGATTATTAGAGAAATCTATAATTGCGGGTTTAAAGGCGGGATTAGGGATAACGAAGCCTTGGGTGTAATCTAAAGTGAATCGTGCTAAATAAAGTAAGCTAGTGTGTCTCGGGAGAGTGCAATAGTAAATTATTGTGATTACTCGGGAGAGATTTACGGTAAGATTAGCGGTCATGATTGATAGAGATGTGTGGGTAAATTTGTGTGAGCATAAACAGAAGGGATTCCATCAATAGGGGAAATCATTGCCTTAGCTTTTTCTCATAATTGTTTACAACCTTTATTTTTACTTAGTTACAGCCATTTAGTTATTTGCAAGCTAGTTGTTAAAGAACACTCAACTGAGATTTGAATATTTGGGAAGCTGGTTCTGAAGACTTAGTGGGTCTGAAGATAGCAGTTGATAGGTTAACTCTCTGTGGATTCGACCCTGGGCGTAATACTCGGGTTATATTTGCAACGTCCGCAGAGTCCTTTTTATAAGGCATAGTTGGGCGTGATCATCGTTCGACCCCTGGCAGTGCACAGTTTAAATATTGTTGGATCGGGTCGTACGACCTCGGCATGATTTGCGCATGCTTGTAATGTTTGCCCTGAGATTTATAAATGTTGATATTCGTTCTCCCTGTCCTGAGATAAATGTATAAATAATGAAAAGAATTTGGAAATTTCCTATAAAAGAAAGAATCGTTTAGTTGCTTTATTCTATTGAGTTGCAATCATGTTTATAAAATCTTTGATTTATTATATTATCAACGTATCTTTATTGGACCACTAGTAAGTGTCGAAGTCGACCTCTCGTCTCTACTTCTTCGAGATTAGACGGGGAACTTACTGGGTACACGTTGTTTTCGTACTCATGCTACATTTGTTGTACATTTTTGTTGCACAGGCTCACATATGTCTAGTGTCCTAGTTTGGTGCAGCGGCATGGTCGATACAGAGACTTAGGCGAGCTGCACTCCTCGAGGCGACCCGCAGCCAGCAGAGTCTCATTCAGAGTACTGTATTGTTTTGCCTTTTCTGTCCAATTGTATTCCGGACAATTATCATGTTGTATTTTATTTGAAATCCTAGAAATTGCTCATGCACTTGTGCCACCGGGTTCTGGGATGATTATGGGATTATTCAATATTAAGTTTGTTGAAGACATCATTATTATTTCAGTGAATTTCATTAATTATTGTTTAACGTATAAAAGAAATGATTTTAATAAATACTAAAATGAGAATTTAATTAACTTCTTGGTGTTGGCTTGCCTGACAGTGGTGTCCGACGCTATCATGACCCTTAGTGGATTTTGGATTGTGACAACATGGTATTAGAGCACTAGGTTCCCTTAGGTCTCACGAGTCATGATCGAGTCCAATAGAGTCTTGCGGATCTGTATTGAGACGTCTGTACTTATCTTCGAGAGGCTACAGGGCTGTTAGGAGCACTTCCCTTCTTGATTCCTCGTCGTGCGACTTGATTTCTTTGAGGCTTATGCCCCTGTTTCCTTCCTACTCAATATTATGCGACGCAAAGCCTTTATTATAACTTGGGAATTGAGAAATTGTAATAATACTACAGATGTGGTGCGGGATGTTTCTCCCTGCGTAGTTGTTTAGGCTATTGTCATCGCCTTGCGGAAGGATATTCTATTATTTCAGCTTAGTAGATGTACTTCTAAGAGCTTTGAGGCCATGCGCAGGTTGCTATGATACTCATGAACGGTTATCGTACGGTATTGACGTGTTGGTAAGGTGATTGCCTATGTGTCGGGGCAGCGAATAACTTGAAAGGAGGTCTACTCTGTGCATGATTCAGAGATTCGGTATTCCATTTCCAGCGGAGAAAAAGCAACTGGCCGATGAATGTCCAGATTTGGATCGATGGATTAGCGAGACTTAGTGTTTTCAAGTGTGGTGGAATTTTCATCTGCGGCGTGGTATCGTCACCCTCGATTGGATGTGTTAAGTTCGGCAGTGTTATGATCTTCTACGATTCGCCTTTGGGGCGGGATATTCTGAAATAGTATTGGAGAAGCGACTGTCAGAGATCGCGGTGTATGGTGGTTCAGGATTGAATCGGTGTTTCTAATGATTGACGGCTCGAGAAAGATGATCTTCGAAAAAGTTTAAGTCAGTGAAGATTTGCTGGTTCAAATGTTATAGGGTTAGAGATTGAATTAAGGCAACAACTGGTAGCAAAGGATGATGAATGACATGTAGGAAGTGTCAGGCGATGGTTAAATTTCTAGAAGGCCAGGTGTAAGGAGCGGAGGTCGAATAATTGCTTAAAGAGGAGGGTTTGACCAAAGTGGGAGAGTGGCAGGGCAACACGTGGATTAAGTGGCAGAATAACTATACCCTCGAGGAAAGTTTAGAGTAATTTGGGAATTTCGGTTGACGGTGATTAGGTCTACGGGCTTAATTTGAATTACCAGCTATTGTACAGCGGGATATTTGGATGCAACAGAAATGAGTTGCTTGATATGAGGAACGCTGCCACATAACTTTGAATTGGGAGATATTGTCGCACATTTGGCTGATGTCCACAAGAAGTGAACGAACTAGTACAATTGGTGAATGAGCACAGGCTCAAGATAGGTTATTGATGTCGTAGTGGTTGTATCTCGTGGAGCAATGTTGGAAGATGTCGGCGTGTAATTTCCACAGGTGGGTTACCTCCTGTGAGCAGGTCAGCTGTCGCGTGGTTGGCGAAGCTTCTACGAAGGATTTCGAGGAATTTGGCGGGTTGGTTGCGTAAGGTCATGTCAACAATGAAGAAAGAATCTTGGTGGGTTCTAGAGTTGTGCAATAGTAGCTTCAAGCTAAGTGGGAGAGTCCCACCGACTACAATTGGGTCACATGGTTATCTATTTGTGAGGTTTCGGGCTATCGGCATCATGGCGAGTTATTTCAGCTAAGGGAAGAGAGCATAAATGGTAAATTGAGCAAAGGAAATGTTAAAGGTGTGCTACAGTTGGCCTTATTGACTCATGTTCAGACTTGGGGAAGGCTCGGGATTTATGCTTTGTATAGATGCGAGTTTCAAGGAATGTGATTTGGTCGGGTGCTTCGTCGAGAGGCTGTTCATGCGCTAGAAGATTCTTGGAGTTGATTATATTTGGGACCAAGTCAGAGTGGGTGATTCTTAATAACAGTCTTAGTGGATTCAAAGGTTAAGGCATGGTGCCTAAGGATTTCGAGTCCATAAGTATGGCTGGGAATCGAGCTTTGCAGCGGATTATGAAAAGAGGCTCAGAAGGTTCTATGATGTCTTCGGCTGGTAGTATAGATTTTAGAGGAATGAAATAGAATGACTTTGAATTCGTAGAGGGATTTTCAGAAGGGGTATATCATACGAAGATGCAAATATGCGCACAAAGAAGGTATGAGACGGTTTGTGGGATTTAAGACAGCATGGTCTAGTGTTACAAGGCCACTCGGGTTGAGTGCGTTATGTGTTGAATGAAGTTATTATTATTCTGAGGCAATTAAGGATAAATTGGAAGAGGTTGGATTGGTTAGCCATGGTTGAATTGGCATACTAGTGGCATTGATCAGTTCCTTCAGTGTGATTAAGTTATGCAAGTGATTTGTGATGGTACGTGTGAGGCTTACGGCCGCCGTAATTGATTTTATTCGGAAGTATTCTAGTATTATGGCCTGCTATGAGTAGATGGATCCCGGAAAGGGCTATGGTGGCTTAGGCTACTACTTGAAGATTTGCATTTTCTACGGTTGTGAGAATTCGCTCCTGTGTTGCTATGGTTCTCTTGGAATGAGTTAAGTAAAAAGTTTCCATGTGAGGAAGTGTTTACCATGTTAGTGGTTCAGGAGTTGTGATGAAATTCTTGTACTATCACATGCTAGCTTGTTAGGTGCAGTGAGCGGTATGAAATTTGAACGTGAGGAGCAAGGTTGCGGCTTGGTGTTGACAAGGATGTCACAAGCTCGGATGAGCATGAAAGGGATTTGAATGTTTAGAGTAAGTTGGCATTGTCTTCAGCGTCACCTGGGATTGGTGTTTTGTGAAAGAGGTTTTGCATCCTGGTTATGGATTCTTGATCGCTTTTCAGCGTTAGTGCGGCCGGTGGTATGGATGTGCAGACTTGTTATCTGATACTGAAGGTCGTAGGACCGTGTCCCACGGTAAGATTATATAAGTGTGGCATGTAGTCACTTGATTGATTGGAGAATGAAACCAAGTATGAAGATTGTGGTGATATGGTTAATTTGAGAATTTATGCCTGGGGGGCACTCGGTTTATCGGGTTGTGGACTTTGGAGGATTAATTCGATTATGATGGTTGTTCTTGTGTGATATGGGAAAATTGGGCTATTATGGACCCAGAAAAGATTAATGGCCTAGTTCGATACGATCAGAATCGGCTTGATGTCTGTGAATAGATTTAAGTATGAATATGGGTTCACATCAGGCCGGATGTGTTCATTTCAGCATAGCGCTCCTTATGGAGGAGTATTCGGGCGTTGGATGTTATTTCGTCGTCGGCTATTTCATGTAATGCTATATTGTGCCGTGTAAGTTGGGAACGGCTAGATAATTTTCTTATGTGTTGAGGTTTCGAGTAACGATGGTGTTATGGGAGCAGGATAGCTCTTGAGTTTCAGAACATATATTGCACTTCAGCTATTGCTGATACCCAATATTTCCCTATGTATTTTTTGCGTACAAATACTTTCAAAATAGCATATATATGCATATATAAGTATGCCCAAGTGTTTCAGTATTTTTCCAAATTTTTTAAAGATTTTTTAAATCAATTTATTATCCATTTTAACAGTACAAAAATCAATAATTATTCCCAAAATGATCATTTTTGCGAGTAATTTATTTTATTCCCATACTTATGCCAAAATATAGCTAAAGTAATTTTTACACATTTTTACAAATTCATTTGATATTTTATAAGCTAAATTGCATATAATTGCAATTCTAGCCTATTTTAAGATTTAATGGCATTTTATAATTATGAAATTGGTTCCAGTATTTTTATTTTTATTTTTATATTTATACATTATTAATTAACTCAGTACATTTAATTTGCTTTCAAAATCATTTTTACTATTTTTATAAAATTTAAAAGGGAAAAACTGGCTATTTAAAATCTGGCCTCATTTTATTCAATTATAGCCAAAATTGGTTCCCCTAATTGATCCAATTTCGAACCCAATTTCGGACCAGCCCAATTCCATTTAACCCAACCCTTAACCCGTTTTAAAATTACCCGACCCAACCCCTTTTGATCTTGGCCGTTGATCTCTGAGATCAACGGCCCCTATCCACCCTTCCATCATTAAACCTAAACGACTACCCTAATCCCCTCATTCCTCTCTCTCAGCCGCCTCCAAACACTCTCCTCTCTCAAACTCTCTCGAAGGTTCCTGAAACCCTAATCGTCTTCTACCATTTTCAACCTCAAACTCACAGAGTCCATGGCCTCTCAGGTCATGGATGGCCTACACTCATCTATCTCTCTGCTCTTGAACGCTTGGTGTTCGAAGTTTCGAGGTCTGGCCTCGATGGTGTCCGTTCAGATCTTCTCCGATTCAAGGTTCTATGGCCTCTCCGGCCTTGCTCCGGCGTATCCAAGCATTATGA
This sequence comes from Nicotiana attenuata, assembly GCF_001879085.1. NCBI lineage: Eukaryota > Viridiplantae > Streptophyta > Magnoliopsida > Solanales > Solanaceae > Nicotiana > Nicotiana attenuata. The sequence goes on from NW_017676872.1 coordinate 19,868, forward strand.
GCCTATTTCTGACTTATCCGACTCAGATCGGACCTTTTCCAAGCCTTTCTCGTTTTAGGGTTCCTCTGAAACCCTAGCTATTCGAGGTTTTCTCTGATTGTTTTCTTAGATCTGTTCTATATCTGTGCTCTACTTGAGTTTTTAAATATTTTACCCCAATTTTTCTTTCAAAATTACTTCTTTCCGATTTAGGGTTTCTGAAAAAGTTTAAAGTGTTTCTCCGACTTTTCTTTTCCTTTATCTGTGTGTATTTGTCTCCACTGTGCTCATATGTTTATGTCCTTTTACCACGCATGTGTTTCTACCGCTTTCTTATGCCTTCTTACTACTATACGATTCTTCTGTGCTTTGTTTTTCTACTGTGTTTCTATACCATGCTCTCACATGTTTATCTTGGTATGTTCCCTATGTGTTCTTTTGCTATGCTTTTTCGATATCCTTGTGTTCCTCTACTGTATTTTCTACTAAGTTTTTTTTAGTTCTTTGTTTGCCTTCTACTGGACATTGTTTGGACTCTCTTTAAACATGCTTCTTCTACTATTTCCTTAAGTGTTGTACTATCTCTTTTCTCTTCTGAACCCTGTTTAAGTCCCTTCTAAAGGGTTTTCCTGAACATGTTCCTTCTACTCTCACTATGCTTCAAATCAGTTTCTTCACTCTGTTTGCTTCGAACTTGCTATTGAATCTGTATGTTTTCTTATGAGTATCTGAAAGAGATCTCTGAGCCTGTTTCAATTACTTGCCTCCTCGTCTATGTATCTGATTCGAAGTGGCAACCTTAGAATTTGGGGGGTTTTGACAAGGTTTGGTCAGGTGTTTGAACTAGGGTTCTATTTTGGAACCCTTGACTCTTTTAAACTCATTCTGAGTCTGTGAGCTAATTTTGAACTTCTTTGTTTACGACTCTGAACTTTTTCTATGCTAGACTCTTCTACTGATTAGCATGGTAGTTCTTCGTGCATAAGCATGGCTGTGTGTTTTTATATGTGTGATGAACTCTTTCTTCCGAAAAGGTTTTCCAACTTATGATTGATTCAGAATCATTTTTTAGGTTTGATTGATTGTTACTGATTTTCCTTAAGTAAAACCTTTCTTCACCCTTTTCTGACTGGATTCATCTATACCAAATTCAGACCTTGTGATTTACTGGCTGTTAATTGATTTCCTTTCCTTATTTGCACAAACCGTTTGCTACCAGACTTTTTCCTTAAATAAATCTGTGTATTTACCCTTCTTGTACTGCTTTGGAAAAGGTTTTGATCAATCTCTTTCCTTAATTATTTTTACCCGTTTGAAATCAGTATCCCTTAATTAAAGGGAAACTTTTTTAATTGATTTTCAAATTATTCTCCTACCTTATTCTACTTGCCTTCAATAATATAAAAAGGGCACGACTCCTTTCTCACCAACACCTTGAATTCGACACTTTTCAGACACTTTCAATCAAACACTCTCAATTCGATACCTTTACACTACTCAAGTATCATAGTCCTCTAATCATAGCATCCTGACTATTTGCTTGCACTTTGGCTTTACAAGACTACTGCTTGCTTCTCTTGTTTCCCTGAAACTGGTATGTTCTAGTTTGGTTTTCAGCCTCATCCCAATGTGTTTATTTTATAGCTTGTACACCCCTGTCTGCTTTACTGCCTATGTTTAATGTTAATCAGCATGTCAATTTCTTTGCATATGTTCTTACTGTGAATCCCTGCACCCCTGTCCCCTTCTATGTGTTTGAGTTGAAGTTCAGAACATGGCAACATCCAAGTTGTTGCTCATGTTTGGACTTGATCCCTTAGGGGATCCTAACTCCCAAACAATGTGGCCTAACAGGCTGGTTGGGGTGTGCCAGCACTCCAATTGCTAGGTATGACCACTAGCCTTTCTTTTGCTTTTCCCCAGAATTCCTTCTCTGCACTTACACTCTCTCTTAGCTTCTAAGTTCTGTCCCCCTCCTATGAGGCTTGCTTTGGGACCTTGAGTTCCCTTTGAACTTGGACATTTGAGGGCTGGCTCTTCCACACTGCACTATGACTCAATCTTGCAATGTATTTGGGTGTGAGCACTGCCCGGAGTCCATGAGGCTCTTAGGGAACTCTGACACACCCCAAACGAGAAAGGCTTTGGATCTTGATCTTTGGAGTTGGTTTACTTCATGCTTCAGGCAGGAAACTTGAATCAGGCTCTCCTTGGTTGTAAATCTTTAGTTCTCTGATGTAATTTTACCTTTTATTATTCATTCTGGGCTGTAATAACTTGTAATAACTATTGGGGTTGTTAGCAAAAAGGGTAGGGTCAATCATGCATGCAAATGGGGTAGATATCATGTTCATAGGGAATTATTATGCTCCTGCACTCATATCCTGCTTTCAACTTTCATTTCTGTATTTTATATAGATACCATGTCTATAGGTTATGCATTTCATATAGAAACCATGTTTATAGGATTCTGTATTTCATATAGATACCATGTCTATAGGTTATGCATTTCATATAGAAACCATGTTTATAGGAATCTGTATTTCATATAGATACTATGCCTATAGGTTATGCATTTCATATAGAAACCATATTTATAGGATTCTGTATCTCATATAGATACTATGTCTATAGGTTTCTGCACTCCTATATTATGTAGAGAACATGTCTATAAGTCATCTCCAAATGCTGCATATCATATAGCTAACATGCCTATAGGACTTCCTGAACTTTGCATCATCATCTGTCACTGGGCAAACCTGTTTATAGGTTTAAAATAACTAACAGCATTTAGATACCATGCCTATAGGACTTCTGCACTCTTGTTTCGATTGTAAAAAAATGTTTTAAAATCAATAGCACCTAGAAATCATGCCTATAGGAGTTATCAACTAAATCTGAATTGACCATTCGCTTATAAGTCTAAATCAGTAGTAGCAAATGCTTAACATCTGCAGAATTTATGTTTTTAACAAGTCCTCTTCTTTAAAATCAGTATACTTCTTTTTCTGAAACTAATAGATATCATGCCTAGGTTTTCGTTCAACACTTGGCGAGCCATAGGGTAACTTATAAATTGAATCAGATTTTATTAACTACAGCCAGCAGGCAAGCCTAATTCGGGCTTCTTATCTGAAACATGTAATAGATCAGTTTGCCACAACTCTTAAGTTTAATCAGACCCTAATCAGTACGTGTAAAGACATGCTAAACTATATGCTTCTCTTTGTTTTTAAGGAGGTTTGCTTGAGCCCTTTCTATCTATTGTATGTTTCTTCCCTAAATTTGTTACATATGTGTTTTGATTGTCGCCTTAGAATTTTGTCCTTTGAAACCATAAAACCTCACATCCCTTCCCTTTAGGATTAGTAGTCCCAATAAGTAAAATGAGACCATTCCGCGTTTAATACGTTAACGGGGTGGGAAAGGGTAGATATGGATATGATGACCACGCGATAACACCACGTGTATAAACGGTTACCGGGTGTTGTGTGGGGTGATCCATATTATTTATAAACCTAGTACCTCCCCCCCCCCCCTTTACTTGTTCATTTTATTTCAAAAACTGCTTTTCTCAAACTTCAGCTTCTTTAACTTCTTTTAATTTCAATTACTTACCATAACTATGTGAAAACCCCTTTCCCTTTACTCGTTTATTTATTCAGAACTCAAAACTGCTTTTTTCTTAAATTTCAGCTTTTTTAACTTCTTTTAATTTAAATTTCTTGCAACCATTACATGAAAACCCCCCTTGTATTTCTAATTCTTGCTTGTCTACTTGTTGTTTGCACTTAAAGTCACAATTATAGTATGGCCGGGAAACACACTAGTGGATCTTGAGGGGTGCCTGACACCTTCCCCTCGGGATAATTTCAAGCCCTTACCCAATTTCTGGTTTTCTAATCAAAGTTCTTCTTAGTGTCCTAATGCACTTAATAATTAGGTGGCGACTCTTTAATTCAAACCCAATTCCCAAAAGGAAACTTATTGTCCTCCCAAATGTCATAAACCCGATTTCACAAGAAAAAGGGAGCATCGACAGCGTGGCGACTCTGCTGGGGAGATCTTTAAGGGTTTTACCATTTCATGCTATTTGTGACTTTATGCTTCTTTATATATCTTTATTTGCTTTAATGCCTTTAAGTATTTTTTTCCTCTTCTACCTCGGAACTAACTTGGCTCTTTGTTTCTTTCCTTTATTTCTCTTAATGCTTTCCTTTATCGCTTTCCTTTAATACTGTTGTAAATTATGAGAAACTGTTGTAATTATTACTTTATGAACGTGCAAATACGTGACAACTTGTTTAATTATTGTAACTGCATATTCAATATCATATTCCACTCGTGCCAAACAAAAGACCATAGCAACGCTTATAATGAGTGGTTGCGCCCTTCCGATATCATCACCCCCTAAATCCGGCAAAGGCATATTTGCGGTAAAACCAGTCGATCAACGGTGTAGTCGACGGTTCCGCGCCTTTCCCTCTTGAGTTGTCCGCTCAAGGGTACCAGTCTAAAACCCCATAGAAACCCTTTCTCTTTAAATTATGCATGCATCATGGTCAAACTTAGCCGAGTCAGTTATGTTGTACGCATAATGACTCTTTAAGATAGCCTTGTCCAAAGTCCATTGGGTTTCCTTGAAACCCAAAATGGACCTTATCACGTTCTGTGCATTTATTTGGAGGACTAAAATGCTTTTATGCTAATTGTTGATATTAAAATAGTCGAGTCTGGTGGGGGTAAGGGCCTAACCTTTTTGTCTTGCAGAAAATGAGGCACGAGGTCCCCAGATTCGGCATGGTCATCAACATCCACCCGAAATTGCTAAACTGGTAGGGAGATCTTCATTCCAGCGATCAAGCTCTTGTCAGGAAATATCTAGGAAATCTACCTTCTCTCCTGGAAATTCAACCCAACAACAAAATCATAGAAGCTGCCACTCTATTCTGGGATTGTGATAGGTCTGTGTTCCGCTTCGGAGACATTGAGATGACACCCTTGCTTGAGGAAATAGGAGGATTGGCTGGAATACCGTAGGAAACTCCGGGTTTGTTAATGCCGGAAAACTGCAAGGGTAGAGGTTTTCTCAAAATGATGGGTCTAAAGAAGAATCCAGACTTGACATGTTTGAAGGAGTCGTACATTCCCTTTGACTATTTGTACGAAAGGTACGGTCACAACAAATCTTACCGTACTTATCCTGACGAATTCACCTTTACATCATTGGGGCATATCCATCGAAGGGTCTTTGTCTTCATGTTCTGTTTCTTGGGGATGATAGTGTTTCCAATGAAGAAAGCAAGAATCCATACCAGGCTAGCTATGGTCACCAAAACTCTAATGGAAGGAATCAACGGACAACCATTCAGTCTTGTGCCGATGATCATTGCAGAAATATACCGAGCCCTAGAAAGGTGTCAATAGGGAGCCAAACATTTTGAGGGTTGTAATCTGCTACTTCAACTTTGGCTCATGGAACATCTCCAAAAGGGTCAATACTGACAGGAAATCCATCGTAGGGACTGGGACGATCATATCGCCTTTCATCATCCAAAGTGAATGAATTACATGCCCAACATGTTTGCCCAACCGGAGAATGCTAGAGAATGGGTCGAACTCCTTGATAATCTGACTGAGGACCGAGTGCAATGGATGTTCGAGTGGTTCCCTACTAAAGAATTCATCGTTCGATCCAGGGATGCGCCATTTCTGATACTGACCGGTTTGAGGGGAACCTACCCTTATATCCCCCTCCGAGTTATGAGACAAGCTGGCAGGAAGCAGGTTATACCAAGGGTCGACAAAATGAGTCACTTCCGGGCTGATTTCCAGAATGACGATAGTCCGTACAGGTGCCAGGCTCAGCATATGTGGCACTGCAAAATTGTCTTGGGAAAGGACACCATCGAACCAGACAGATACCATGATGGTTGTACCCCACAGTATTCGGGCTGGCTGGAAGACAATCCCAACGCTTTGGGTCAACCCAGATTTGTTTGAGGTCACAGGATCATCGATGAAAAGGCTGAAGCACAGGTCAAGTACAACCAACTGCGCAAGAGGATTCGGGAATATGAAAATGAACACCATGAAATACAAGAAGCCAATCAAAAACTAATTGAAGAATGGAAGGATGTGGCTGTCAGTGCCAACAAGCGACTAGTCTGTTTGGAGCGGGGTATAGTGGAGCTGGAAAAGAAGTTTCTGAAAAGGGTCGAAGACCGCCGAATTGCTGAAGGAAATGAACGGGGACATCTGGCCAGAGCTTACTTGCTACTAGGACTGCGCGAGCTGGGAGAACTGTTCGAGAGAGCTAACAATGCCGAGTCTGGGGAAGGTCCTTCTGGGACCAAATAGATAGGAATTTCCATTTTTGCTTTATAAGATGTAATAAGGCCAATGGCCATTAGTGACTTTTAATTATTATTTAGTATCGTTTTGGGATTCGTCTACCTTCTATCAATAAAATGAGGCATTTAGCATTCTAAGTTCTCCAAATTAACTTGTCGCTAGGACTACCTTGGGCACAACAAGGTCCCCAAAATTAGGACGCGCTTTATATTTCCTGCACTACGTGTTTAAATATTGCAACAATTTTTCCTTCCTTATGATCCTTACTGACTTATCACCTTTTTATTTTTACTTTTTGTTTATTCCCCTCCCCAAAGGTTAGTTCGTGAACTCTGGCAACGTCAGCATATTTTACAAGATCCAGGGGCCCTCCACCTACTCCTCCTCCCAGTCCTATCAGACACAAAAGCAAAAGAAGAATGGAAGATTCGAACAACTCAGCTGAACGGGTAGAGGTCACTCGATGTGCTCTGGTCTCCAAGGAAAATACCTCTCAACTAGAACAGAAACTATTGAAGTTCCAAGAAGAACTTGATCAAGTCCGGAATTTGGCGAGTCTGTCATTTTCCCTCACCACTCCAGAAGTTACTTTCCCAAAAACTCAGAATCCCATACCTCCACAAAATATCCCAAAGCAACAAAACATCCGCTCCTCACCACCACTGCAATACTTGCCACGATCCCAACAATACTCCACTACTCATCCCGGAACCTTTGAACTCCACAAATGACCACTGCCACACCCAACACAACACCCCCATCTACGTGGAGACTATGCCACACTCTGCCCAGCCCATCTCAACCACACCCGAGTCCAATGATAAGGATTAGCTAATCAGAAACTTGGCCGGAGAGCTTAAAAGGTTGACCATCAGAATTCAAGGCGTTGAAGGAAGTAAGGGAATTGAGGGGCTAAACTGTGAAGATCTATGCATACAGCCCGATGTCGAACTGCCCGAGGGGTACAAACCTCCCAAGTTCGAAATGTTTGATGGTACAGGGGATCCCAGGGTTCACTTGAGAACATACTGCGACAAGCTGGTCGGAGTAGGAAGAGACGAGAAAATCCGCATGAAGCTCTTCATGAGAAGCCTGAAAGGAGATGCTCTGTCTTGGTACATTAGCCAAGACCCAAAGAAGTGGTCGAACTGGGTAAGTATGGCGTCTGACTTCATGGATAGATTCAGGTTCAATACGGAAAATGCACCGGATGTGTTTTACATTCAGAATATAAAGAAGAAACCCACATAAACATTCCGCGAGTATGCCACTCATTGGAGATCAGAGGCTGCTAAGGTCCGACCTGCTTTAGAGGAGGAACAAATGAACAAGTTTTTCGTCCGAGCTCAGGACTCGCAATACTATGAAAGACTGATGATGATCGAGAACCATAAATTTTCTGACATCATCAAGCTAGGAGAAAGGATTGAGGAAGGTATCAAGAGTGGTATGGTTACGAACTTTGAAGCCTTGCAAGCTACCAATAAGGCTCTACAGTCTGGGGGTACGTCCAAGAAAAGGGACGTAGGCGCCGTGATGGTTGCATAGAGAACCAAATCACCTGTCAAATACCTAACTTATCCAATACCTCCACTTACATATCAGCCCACCCCAAATTAACAAACACCCACACCTTCCTACCAAACTCCACCGCCTACTTATCAATCACCTCCACCTCCTACATACCAACCTGCTTCACTCAGATATTCCCAGCCCGTGCACGTCTACCAAGCTTACAACACTCAACAATCCCACTATAAATCACCTCCTCCTCGTCAAAACTTTCCTAGACCTCGACCAAATATCGACCGCAGACCACCCAAACAGTATACTGCCATTGCCGAACCAATTGACCAGCTGTACGAAAGGCTCAAAGCTGCTGGTTATGTCACCCATATCCCTGCTATAACCCCTGAAAACCCTTCCCAATGGGTCAACCCAAATAAAACCTGTGCATACCACTCCGGCATGAAGGGGCATACCATTGATGAATGCTGCTCCCTGAAGGATAAGATCCAGGTTTTGATTGACAACAAGATCATCGTGGCAAAGGAGCCTGCTCCGAATGTCCGCAATAACCCTCTACCAGACCATAAGGGTGGAGGTGTTCGCATGATTAAAATTGAGGATGATTGGGATCCCAAGGGATCAATCGGTTTGATCGCAGAAGGGGACGATCCAAAGAAACCAACAGTCACCCTTAATCCGATTGTAGTCCAGATTCAGCCTTCTAGAGACGCCAAGGTGAACATGTCCATACCACTTGAGTTTGAAACACCATCCTCTACGAAGACGCCAACACCAATTGAGGTCGAGTTCGGGTCTCCGAAGGCGCCTGTACCATTTGAAGTTGCTGTATTACCTTCCAAAGCAAGAGTGCCCATGTAGCAATGACAGCCGTAACACCATTCCACAAAAAAGCCATACCATGGGACTACACAGCCGAGGCAAGAAGGAAAGGGAAAGCCAAGTTCGGGGAAGCAGTTGCAGCATAGGGTATGACAAGAACCGGCAGGGTTTATACACCAGAACACTTGGCTGAATCGAGTAAGCAAACCTCTGGTCGACAAGCCATCACTGAAACTGGGCTCGATGATCTCTGGAGAAAGATACAAGCGAAGGAATACTCAGTCATTGATCAGTTGAACAAAACACTGGCACAGATTTCCATCCTTGCTTTGCTACAGTGTTCCGATGCACACAAGAATGCCTTGTTAAGAGTGCTGAGTGAGGCGTATGTACCAAGCAACATCACTGGAGGAGAAATGGCAAACATGATAGGCCAGGTATTGGAAATTCACAAAATCACTTTTCACGAAGATGAGCTGCCACCGGAGGGATTGAGTCACAACAAGGCGTTGCACATCACCGTGCAATGCAAAGATTATTTTATCACCAGAATATTGGTCGATGGGGGGGTCTAGTCTCAACATTTGTCCGTTGGTAACACTCAGGACATTGGGAAAGGGGTTTCATGAAATCAAGGACGGGGCCATCAACGTTAAAGCTTTCGACGGTTCCCAAATGTCTACCATTGGGGAGATTAGCTTATGTTTGCAAATGGGGCCTACCTGTTTTGATGTTGACTTTCAAGTGATAGACGGGCCAACATCTTACAATTTATTGTTGGGACGACCATGGATTCACGTCGTTGGGGCCGTAGCATCAACACTACGTCAGGCAGTGAAGTTTGAGTAATCACCAAGAGGTGATCATTCACGGCGACGGTAGCAATCCCATATACAGTCGCCAGACCATCCCAGCAATCGGAGGAAGAAGAAAGATAGACAGAGAAACTTACCACCACATCGACCGAGTCATCGCCGTCGATAAAGATAAATGGTGGGATAACAAAATTGAAAGCATATTGAACTGGAGCGGGTATGAACCTGGCAAGGGACTTGGCAAGAATCTCCAAGGAATCGCTAATCCCATCAAGCTCAAGAAACACGACACCACCTTCGGATTGGGATATGAGTATACCTGGAAAGAATTCAACGAATGGTCACCACCCTGGTGCGGTCCTTACTATCCATTGGAGCAGCCGATACCCCATTTGAAGCAGACCTTCCAACCGGCCGAGGTCGTCTATGGGTCAGAAGAAGAAGAAGCCCTAGCAGCAATGAGGAATTTGTTCCTAGAAGACGATGATATGGATTGCTGTGTCATTTTCGAGGAGGAGGGGGAGGAAGGCCCTTCCATACAGGCTGTAAGCAGAGGAGCATGCCTCAATAACTGGACCGTCAGAACCACCAAAGCCCGGCGAGCCTCGGGGTAGTAAGGCTGAACAAGCACCATGCACTATTTTGCTAGTTTACTTTCCTTTCACATTTTATTTTTTGCAAGAAAGAGCTCCAATGTTCAAAACATTTACGGAATTTATCAAAGCATTTCAATTTTCTTATAAATCTTACTCTTATTATTTTCTCTCATTACTTTACTTATACAGCATTACTATTACTTATCTTGATGAACCAACGGCTGTGACATGCAACGAGACAACGCAACAAACGGACATAGATTCAGAGGCAGATGATATACCGCAAGGGATTGTTAAGGAAGTTGAGAATTTCGAAAATAGGCCTAAGTCCAACCTGGACGAGACTGAGATTGTTAACCTGGGAGATGCAGAAAATCAGCGTTCATTTGTCACCATCAGAAAAGGAAGAATACACAGAGTTTCTAAAAGAGTATGAGGACATATTTGCCTGGTCGTACGACGACATGACTGGTCTAAGTACATTTATTATGGCTCACAAATTGCCAACCGATCTAGCCTGTCCGCCAGTAAAACAGAAGCTCAGAAAGTTCAAGCCAGATATGAGTCTGAAAATCAAGGAAGAAGTCACTAAGCAGGTCAAAGCTAAGGTTCTCAGGGTAGTAGAATATCCAACATGGTTAGCCAACATTGTGCCAGTGCCAAAGAAGGACGGGAAGGTTAGAGTCTGTGTTGACTACCGGAATCTCAACCGGGCCAGTCCAAAAGATGACTTCCCCTTGACGAACATACACATCCTGATTGATAATTGCGCCAAGCACGAGTTGCAATCATTTGTAGATTGTTTTGCTGGGTATCATCAGATCTGGATGGATGAAGAAGATGCTGAGAAAATAGCTTTCATCATGCCATGGGGCATGTACTGCTACAAAATGATGCCGTTCGGGTTAAAGAATGCAGGGGCCACCTACATGAGGGCCATGACCATCATTTTTCATGACATGATACACAAGGAGATCGAAGTATATGTAGACGACGTCATCATCAAGTCCAAGAGAGCCGCTGATCACATGGAAGATTTGAGGAAGTTCTTCAATAGACTGAGAAGGTACAACTTGAAGCTGAATCCCGCAAAATGTGCATTTGGGGTTCCTGCCGGAAAACTACCTGGGTTCATCGTGAGTCTGACATGGACGAAGAAGTTTGGCCAATACCAATCAATTCAGATGCAGTCAAGCGATACTATGTGTAACCATTTATGATTTCCTTATGTAATTTGAACTACGTCTGACCTGATTCCCGTTTATGAGGGGATACGTAGGCAGCCTTATGGGTTCGGTCACAATTCAATAAAATTTTCATTTTCCCCACAATTGGAAATTAGGACAGAATTTTGAGGAGGACCCTCAAAATTCCAAAGTAATTCCAGCCGATCATTGCAAGCAACCGTCAGAAGCAGCAGCCCAGTAAACTGGGGCAGAATTTTGAGGAGGACCCTCAAAATTTCGAAGCGAGAAAGGTTGCAATGTCCTGAACCGCGTCACAGTCGTCGGTTCATCTAAAAACTATTTCTTAAATATACACTCATGTCCTATTTTTTTACAAACTCATGCATGACTGTTACCAAAATTGCTCTATTTAGCAACGCTACCCCCAATGATACGCACAGTATCACCAAAAACAGAGCCAAGCAGGTCAAGCAAAGTCGGCGCGGACACAAACTAACCTTCCCCCTTTACAAAACTCACGATTTTTCTTTGGATGCAGGCACCCAAGTCGCAAAATCATGTATTATACGCTCATACTGTCCAGGAATACAACCCTCAGAACCGTCGCACCTATTCACATTTGCCATCCGCATACAATATCCCCAGCATTCGCAGTATCTTAACCAGCTACCAGCTATCAGCTAAGAATTGTTATTACTATTCGTCTTTCATCTCTTGCATAAGGCTACTATTCTGCCTTTCGATGTTAAGCTCTACCTCCATATGCATTTCCTACACTGCATAAGGCTACTATTCTGCCTCCCGAGGTTAAGCTCTACCTCCATCTGTATTTCTGCATTGCATAAGGCTACTATTCTGCCTTCCGAGGTTAAGCTCTACCTCCATCTGCATTTCCTACATTGCATAAGGCTACTATTCTGCCTTCCGAGACTAAGCACTGTCTCCATCTGCATTTCTGCATTGCATAAGGCTACCATTCTGCGTTTTGAGACTAAGCCCTGTCTCCACCTGCATGGGTGAAATATCTCCACTTTATTTTGCTTCTTGCATGGCTGAAAGATCGCCGCCTTTATTTATGTCTTGCATCGGCTGAAAGATCGCCACCTTCATCTACATCTTGCATGGCTGAAATATCGCCACCTTTATTTATGTCTTGCATCGGCTGAAATATCGCCACCTTTATTTATGTCTTGCATGGCTGAAAGATCGCCACTTTAATTACGCTTTCATGGGCTGAAAGATCTCCACCTATTGCATTTCATGGGATGAAAGATCGCCAAATTGTCCAAGGGCGCCATTGTTCGGAGGCACTATCTTCATAGCTCGAGAATGCCACGCCATGGCCTGAGGACCTCTTTTATCTCTTGCATATCATTATTCAAAGGCATCATCGCTCGGAGGCATCATTCTCATAGCCCGAGAGCATCATTTCATAACCTGCGAATCCTTTATTATATGCTTCATGGCCCAGGACATCATGGTCCGAGGACGTCATCCTAACCGTCCAAAGACAATATTCATGGTCCGACGAGAACTTGCATCATGTTTAAATTTATGCACAATATATGCGCATATTGCTTATCTGCAGGTAAACCAGCGAGCAACAACCATCTCAGCAGGAGCGATCCCGCTCCGGTTCCCGCAGCCCTATTAGACTCTTAACCACCCATCCCAACCTAAATATCGCGTCCGTTCTTGAAAGATCTCCATTGGCATACTCCGCCGACGGATCCTGAACTACATACGGCCCGTTTCCTGTAAGACCCGGGATATGTAGGCAGCTCAGGAACCAGGGCACGATCAATCTCTTCAAACCACTTCACTCGGTCAAAATTGGCCATCATGTCTTTACCCGACAACTCTTTCATCCTCCCCGGGTAAAGAGGGGAAGCTGTTGATACCCAATTTTTCCCTATGTATTTTTACATGCAAATACTTTCAAAATAGCATATAAGTATGCCCAAGTGTTTTAGTATTTTCCTAATTTTTAATCAATTTATTGCCTATTTTTAGCAGTACAAAACCAATAACTATTCCCAAATTTATCATTTTTTGGTGATTAGCTTATTTTATTCTCACATTTATACCAAAATATAACTAGGGTAATTTTTATACATTTTTACAAATTTATTTGGTATTTTAAAGCTAAATTGCATATAATTGTAATTTTAGCCTATTTTAAGGATTAATAGCATTTTACAATTACAAAATTGATTCCAGTATTATTAAATTAATATTTAAATATTATTAGTTGACTCAGTACCTTTAATTTGATTTCAAAATCATTTTTACTATTTTTATAAAATATAAGGGGAAAAACTAGCTATTTAAAACCTGACCCATTTTTATTTCAATTATAGCCAAAATGGCTCCCCTAATTGACCCTATTTCGAACCCAATTTTGGACAAGCCCAATCCCATTTAACCCAACCCTTAACCCGTTTTAAATTACCCGACCCAAGCCCTTTTGATCTGGGTTGTTGATCTCTGAGATCAACAGCTCCTATCCACCCTTCCATAATTAAACCTAAACGACTACCCTAATCCCCTCATTCTCTTCTCTCAGCCGCCTCCAAACACTCTCCTCTCTCAAACTCTCTCGAAGGTTCCTGAAACCCTAATCGTCTTCTACCATTTTCAACCTCAAACTCACCGGAATCCATGGACTCTCCGGCCATGGATGGCCTGAACCCATCTCTCTCTGCTTTTAAACGCTTGGTGTTCGAAGTTTCGAGGTCTGACCTCGATGGTGTCCGTTCAGATCTTCTCCGATTCAAGGTTCTATGGCCTCTCCGGCCTTGCTCCGGCGTATCCAAGCATTATGAGCCTATCTCTGACTTATCCGACTCAGATCGGACCTTTTCCAAGCCTTTCTCATTCTAGGGTTCCTCTGAAACCCTAGCTGTTCGAGGTTTTCTCTGATTTGTTTTCATATATTTGTTCTATATCTGTGTTCTACTTGAGTTCTTAAACGTTTTCCCCAATTTTTCTTTCAAAAAATTACTTCTCTTCGATATAGGGTTTCTGAAAAGTTCAAAATATTTCTCCGACTTTTCTTTTCCTTTTCTTTGTGTGTATTTGTCATGCATGTGCTTCTACTGCTTCTTATGTTTTCTATTGTACATGTTCTTCTGTGCCTTGTTTTTCTACTGTGTTTCTACACCCTGCTCGCATGTTCATCCTGCTGTATTTTTCCTATATGTCTTGTTGATGTACTTTTCTGGTATTTTGTGTTCTCCTACTCTATGTATCTCCTACTGAGTTCTTAAGTTCTTACATTGCCTTTTACTGGACCTTGTTTGAGTTCTCTTTAAACGTGTTTCTTCTACTGTTTCCTTAAATGTTATACTACCTCTTTTCTCTTCTGAACTTGTTTAAGTCCCAGGTTTTTCTTCTTAAACATGTTCCTTCTACCCTCACTATGCTTCAAATCAGTTTCTTCACTCTGTTGTTTCAAACTTGCTATTGTATCTGCTTGTTTTCTCATAAGTCACTGAAAGAGACCTCTTAGCCTATTTCAATTATTTGTCTCCTCGTCTCTGTATCTGATTCAAGTTGGAAACCCTAGGATTTGGGGGGTTTTGGCGAGTTTTGATCTTGTGTTTGGACTAGGGTTCTATTTTGGAACCCTGGACTCTCTCAGACTCATTCTCAGTCTATGAACTGAGCTTGAACTTCTTTGTTTATGACTCTGAACTTTTTCTATGCTAGACTCTTCTACTGACTAGTATGAGAGTTCTTCGTGCTTTAGCACAGCTGTATGTTTTATATGTGTGATGAATTCTATCTTCTGAAAAGGTTTTCAACTTATGATTGATTCAGAATCTTCTTTTAGGTTTAATTTATTAGTACTGATTTTCCTTAAGTCAAGATCTTTCCCATCTTCCTAACCTGGTTCATTCACATGAAATCTTCAATTTCTGATTTTAGTGGCTGTTGATTTATTGCCTTTCCTTATTTGCACAAACCGTGTGCTATCAGACTTTTCCTTAAATAAATCTCTGTGTATTTACCCTTCTTGTGCTGCTTTGGAAAAGTGTTTGATCAACATCTTTCCTTAATTATTTTACCCGTTTGAAATCAGAATCCCTTAACTAAAGGGAAACTTGTGTAATTGATTGACAACTGATTTTTTAAATTATTCTCCTACCTTATTCAGCTTGCCTTCTACACTATAAAAAGGGCACGACTCCTTTATCACCAACACCTTGAATTCGACACTTTTCAGACACTTTCAATTACATAACTCTCAATTCAACACTTTTGCACATATAATCTCGTAGCTCTCTTCTAAAATCTTCCGACTATTTACTTGCAATTTGGCTTTACAAGACTACTGCTTTCTTTCTTGTTTCCCAGAAACTGGTATGTTCTAATTTAGTTTTCAGCCTCATCCCAATGTGTTTATTTTACAGCTTCTACAATCCTATCTACTTTGCTGTCCATGCTCAGTGTTAAATATGTATGCTGTTTTCTTTGCATATGTTTCTACTGTGAATCCCTGCACCCCTATCCCATTCTGTGTGTTTGAGTTGAAGTTCAGAACATGGCAACATCCAAATTGTTGCTCATGTCTGGACTTGATCCCTTAGGGTATCCTAACTCCCAAACAATATGGCTAAGAGGTTGGTTGGGGTGTGCCAGCACTTCCAATTGCTAGGTATGACCACCAGCCTATCTTTGCTTTTCCCCAGAATCCCTTTCTCTGCACTTACACTCATTCCTAGTTTCTAAGTTCTGCCCCCCTCCTGTGAGCCTTGCCTTGGGACCTTGAGCTCCCTCTGAACTTGGACACTTGAGGGCTGGCTCTTCCAAACTGCACTATGACTCAATCTTGCAATGTATTTGGGTATGAGCACTGCCCGGAGTCCATGAGGCTCTTGGGGAACTCTGACACACCCTAAACGAGAAAGGCTTTGGATCTTGATATTTGGAGTTGGTTTACTTCATGCTTCAGGCAGGAAACCTGAATCAGGCTCTCTTTGGTTGTAAATTTTTAGTTCTTTGATGTAATTTTACCTTTTCTTATTCATTCTGGGCTGTAATAACTATTGGGGCTGTTAGTGAAAAGGGGAGGGTAAATCTTGCATGTAAAAGGGGTAGATATCATGTTCATAGGTGATTATTATACTTCTGCACTCATGTCCTGCTTTCAACTTTCGTTTCTGTATTTCATATAGAAACCATGTCTATAGGATTCTGCACTTTCACATAGAAACCATGTCTATAGGTTCTGCATTTTCACATAGAAACCATGTCTATAGGTCCTGCATTTCATATAGAAACCATGTCTGTAGGTTCTGCATTTCATATAGAAACTATGTCTATAGGTTCTGCACTTCTGCATTATGTAGAGACCATGTCTATAAGTCATCTCTGAAATATTGCATATCATATAGATAATATGCCTATAGGGCTTCCTGAATTTTGCACCTGCATCTATCACTAGGCAAACCTGTTTATAGGATCTTAAACTAAACAGCATTTAGATACCATGCCTATAAGACTTCTGCGCTCTTGTTTCGAGTGTAAAAAAAATGTTTTAAAATCAATAACGCCTAGAAAGCATGCCTATTGGAACTATCAACTAAATCTAAATCGTCCATTCGCTTATAAGTCTAAAATCAGTAGTACCAATAACGACTGCGGAATTTATACTCCTGTAACTGACAACTTCTCTTCCTAAATCAGCGTACCTCTTTTTCTGAAACTGATAGATATCTATATGTTTTCGTCTAACACCTAGGCAAGCCATAGGATAACTTATAAATTGAATCAAATTTTTTATTAAACTACAATCAGCAGGCAGGCCTGATTTGGGCTTCTTATCTGACATATGTAATGATCAGTCCGCCACAACTTTTAAGTTTAAACAGACCCTAATCAGTACGTGTAAAGACATGCTAAACTATATGCTTCTCTTTGTTTTTAAGGAGGTTTGTTTGAGCCTTTCTATCTGTTATGTGCTTCTTCCCCATATTTGTTATGTACGTGTTTTGATTGTCGCCTTAGAATTTTGTCCTTTGAAACTATAAAACCTTACATCCCTTCCCTTTAGGATTAGTAGTCCCAAATACCTCCGGGGCTGATAGGATTGGGGCGGGTAGTAGCATGCAATAAGAAAACGAGACTATTCCGCGCTTTAATACCTTAACGGGGTGGGAAAGGGTAGATATGGATATGATGACCACGCGATAACACCACGTGTATAAACGGTTACCGGGTGTTGTGTGGGGTGATCCATATTATTTATAAACCTAGGACCCCCTCCCTTTACTTGTTTATTTTTAAAAAAACTACTTTTTTTTCTCGAACTTCAGCTTCTTTAACCTTTTTTTTGACTTCAATTATTTGCAGTAATTATGTGAAAACCCCCTTTCCTTTACTTGTTTATTTTCAGAATTTCAAAAAAAACTGCTTTCTTCCCAAACTTCAACTTCTTTAACTTCTTTCAATTGCTTGCCGCCATTATGTGAAAACCTCCTCGTATTTGTAATTCTTACTTGGCTACTTGTTGTTTTGCACTTAAAGTCAC
>NW_017676873.1:0-36530 GCF_001879085.1 Nicotiana attenuata
AGATCACTTTCCACGAGGATGAGTTGCCCCCTGAAGGTTTAGGCCACAACAAAGCGTTGCACATCACTGTGCAATGCGAAGACTATTTCATCACCAGGACTTTGATTGATGGAGGGTCCAGCCTCAACATTTGTCCATTGGTGACCCTCAGAACATTGGGGAAGAGTCAATATGAAATCAAGGATGGGGCTATCAACGTCAAAGCTTTTGATGGTTCCCAAAGGTCCACTATTGGGGAGATCAGTTTATGTCTGCAAATGGGACCAACTTGGTTCGATGTTAATTTTCATGTAATAGACATCCCAACATCATACAACTTATTACTGGGACGACCTTAGATCCATGCCGCTGGAGCTGTAGCATCAACCTTGCACCAGGCAGTGAAATTCGAGTGGAATCACCAAGAGATGATTATTCATGGTGGCAGGAGTAACCCCATATACAGTCGCCAAACCATCCCAGCGATTGAAGGAAGAAGGAAGCTAAGAGGAGAAACCTACCACCAGATTGAGCGAGTCAACGTCGTGGACAAAAGATAAGTGGTGGGATAACAAGATAGAAAGTATACTGAATTGGAGTGGGTATGAACCTGGCAAAGAGCTCGGCAAGAACCTCCAAGAATCACCAAGCCCATCAAACTGAAGAAACATGGCACCACTTTCGGGTTAGGGTATGGATATACTTGGCAGGAATTCAGGAATTGATCGCCACCATGGCGCGGCCCTTACTACCCGCTGGAGCACCCAATACCCCGCCTGGAGCAATCTTTCATGCCAGCAGACATCATATATGGGTCAGAGGAAGATGAAACATTGACAGCAATGAAGAACCTGTTCTTGGAAGATGACAATATGGACTGTCATGTCATTCTCGAGGAGGAAGGGGAGGAAGGCCCTTCCATACAAGCTGTGAGCCGAGGAGCGCGCCTCAACAATCGGTCCATCAGAACCACCAAGGCCCGGAAAGCTTTGGGGTAGCAAGGCTGAACAAAGCACTATGCATTATCTTTTACTTTTTTGCTAGTTGATGTCCCTTCAGTATTATCTTTAAAATTTTGAAAAGAGCTCCGATGATCAAAAGGATTTTGGAATTTATCAAAGTACTTCAGTTTCTTATATGTCTCGCTCTTATTATTTTTCTCTATCATTTATTTTATTTTACACAACATAACTATTACTTATCTTGATGAACCGACGAGTGTGACATGCGATGAGGTAACGCAACAAACATATATAGACTCAGAAGAGGATGAGATACCAGAAGAGATCGTTAAAGAGGTCGAGGACTTTGAGAATAGACCTAAGTCTAACCTGGACGAAATTGATGTCGTCAACCTGGGGAATACAGAGAATGTCAAGGAAACGCGCATCAGTGTTCACTTGTCACCGTCAGAAAAGGAAGAGTACGCGGAGTTCTTAAAAGAATATGAGGACATATTTTCCTGGTCGTATGATGATATGACCGGTCTCAGTACATCTATTGTAGCTCACAAACTCCCAACAAATCAAACATGTCCGCCGCTAAAGTAGAAACTCAGAAAGTTCAAACCAGATATGAGTTTGAAAATCAAGGAAGAAGTTACCAAACAAGTCAAAGCCAAGGTCCTCAGGGTAGTGGAGTACCCAACAGGGTTAGCCAACATTGTGCCAGTGCCAAAGAAGGACGGGAAGGTCAGAGTCTGTGTCGACTATCGGGACCTCAACCGGGCCAGCTCGAAAGACGACTTCCCCTTACCGAACATACACATCCTGATCGACAACTGCGCCAAGCACGAGCTACAGTCGTTCGTCGATTGTTTTGCTGGATATCATCAGATATCGATGGACGAAGAAGACGCGGAGAAAACAGCTTTCATCACGCCGTGGGGAATGTATTGTTACAAGATGATGCCGTTTGGATTAAAGAATGCTGGGGCCACCTACATGAGGGCCATGAATACTATTTTTCATGACATGATACACAAGGAGATCGAGGTGTACGTAGATGATGTTATCATCAAGTCCAAGAAGGCCACTGATCACATAGAAGATTTGAGGAAATTTTTCAACAGGCTGAGGAGGTACAATCTGAAACTGAATCCCGCCAAGTGCGCATTCGGGGTTCCTGCTGGAAAGTTGCTTGGGTTCATCAGAAAAAGGAAGAGAAAGAGGGTCAAGGAAGTCATTAGGAATAGAACTGGATCCGTCAAAGGTTAAAGCCATTCAGGAATTGCCGCCGCCAAAGAACAAGAAAGAGGTTATGAGTTTCTTGGGGAGACTCAACTACATCAGCCGGTTCATAGCCCAGTCCACTGTCATTTGTGAACCAATCTTTAAGATGTTGAAAAAGGACGCTGCCACTAAATTGACTAATGATTGTCAAAAGGCCTTCGACAGAATCAAGGAATACCTGTCAACGCCGCCAGTCCTGGTTTCGCCCGAACCGGGTAGACCGCTATTGCTCTACCTTGCAGTATTGGATGGGGCATTCGGCTGTGTTTCGGGACAACATGATGAAACAGGGAGAAAGGAGCAAGCCATCTAATATCTCAGCAAGAAGTTCACCCCGTATGAGGCCCGATATTCCCTGCTAGAGCGCACGTGTTGTGCTCTGACTTGGGTAGCTCAGTAGTTGAGGCATTATTTCTGTGCCTATACCACTTATCTCATATCAAGGATGGATCTGCTAAAGTACATCTTTTAGAAGCCCATGCCCATGGGCAAGCTATCCCAATGACAAATCTTGCTGAGTGAATTCGATATTGTCTACATGAACCAGAAAGCGATCAAAGGACAAGCACTAACCGATCATCTTGCCGAAAACCCCGTGGGTGGAGAATATGAGCCTCTAAAGACGTATTTTCCTGACGTGGAGGTCTCTTTCATAGGAGAAGACATTGCAGAATCCTATGACGGCTGGAGAATGTTCTTCGACAGCGCAGCGAACTTTAAAGGAGTTGGCATAGGAGCAGTTCTAGTATCAGAAATAGGTTAGCATTATCCGGTGTCTGCCAAACTCAGGTTCGTGTGCACCAACAACATGGCCGAGTACGAAACCTGCATCTTGGGGCTCAAGCTGGCCATTGACATGAACGTTCAGGAGTTACTAGTGATCGGGGATTCTGACTTGCTCATACATCAGGTTCGAGAAGAGTGGGCAACCAAGAACTCCAAGATACTCCCATACTTGCATCACGTACAGGAGTTGAGGAAGAGGTTTACAAAGACAGAATTCCGGCATGTCCCCAGAGTCCAGAATGAGTTCGCGATATATTGGCCACTCTATCATCCATGATTCAGCATCCAGATAAGAACTTCATTGATCCTATCCCGGTAAAAATCCAGGATCAAGCCGCTTACTGTGCTCATGTCGAGGAAGAAGCAGATGGAAAACCATGGTTTCATGACATTAAGAAGTATCTGTCAACAGGAGAGTATCCAGAACTCGCAAACACTACTCAATAGCGCACACTGCGGAGGCTATCCAATCACTTCTTTCACAGCGGAGGAATCCTGTGTAGGAGGACTCCCGATTTGGGATTACTAAGGTGTGTCGAAGCAGAGGAAGCATCCAGGTTATTGGAAGAGGTTCGTGCAGGGACCTGTGGCCCGCACATGAATGGCTTCGTCTTAGCTAAGAAAATACTCCGAGCTAGTTATTTTTGGATGAATATGGAGACGGACTGCATCCAGTATGTCTAAAGGTGCCACCGCTGTCAGATCCATGCAGACATGATAAAGGTGCCTCCTAATGAGCTTAATGCAACAAGTTCGGCATAGCCGTTCTCCGCTTGGGGAATGGATGTCATCGGACCTGTCGAGCCCGCCGTATCAAACGGACACAGGTTCATTCTAGTGGCCATTGAGACTTTGTCTGCGACCGTATCATTTGCCGGTTCGGCGTCCCAGAGTCAATCAGCACTAATAATGGTTCAAATCTCAACAGTGATCTGATGAGGGCAATGTGTGAGACGTTCAAGATTAAGCACAGGAATTCTACAGCCTACAAACCTCAGATGAATGGAGCTGTAGAAGCAGCCAATAAGAACATCAAGAAAATACTAAGGAAAGTGATAGAAAAACACAAGCAGTGGCACGAAAAGCTATCATTTGCTCTGTTGGGATACCGTACCACAGTCCGCACATCAACTGGGGCAACTCCCTATATGTTGGTTTACGGTACCGAGGCAGTCATCCCAGCCGAGGTAAAGATTCCCTCCCTGAGGATTATACAGGAAGTGGAACTTGAAGATGCAAAATGGGTAAAAAGTCGCTATGAGCAGTTAGCCCTTATAGACGGGAAAAGACTGAATGCAGTTTGCCATGGTCAATTGTATCAGAACAGGATGTCCAGAGCTTTCAACAAAAGAGTCAAGCCGAGACAATTCACACCGAGGCAGCTGGTGCTGAAGAAAATTTTTTCGCATCAGGATGAAGCCAAAGGAAAGTTCTCTCCTAACTGGCATGGCCCGTACATGGTTCATCGGGTCCTAACAAGAGGGGCCCTCATACTCGCAGAGATGGATGGAGAAGTCTGGCCAAAGCCAATTAATTTAGATGCAGTCAAACGCTATTATGTGTAATCATTATGATTTCTGTATGATATAATTTGAACTACGCCTGACCTGATTCCCGTTTAAGAGGGGATACGTAGGCCGCCCTATGGGTTCGGTCACAATTCAATAAAATTTTCATTTCCCCCACTATTGGAAACTGGGGCAGAATTTTGAGGAGGACCCTCAAAATTCCGAACTTTATCTTCAGCCATTCACCAATGCGCAGCCGTCAGAAGCACCAGCCCAGTAAACTGGGGCAGAATTTTGAGGAGGACCCTCAAAATTCCTGATCAAAAGAGGTTGCAATATCTTGAACCGCGTCGCAGTCATCGGTTCATCTAAAAGAAAATCGTTTTTATTATTATTTATGTGTTTACATCATATTTTTGAAAGTTATGCATGGCTACTATCAAATTGCTTTGTTTAGCGACGCTACCCCCCAATGAAAACAAGAGTCGAGTAGGACGAGCGAGGTCCACGGGAAGACGAACTAACCTTCCCCCTTTACAAAACTCACGATCTTTCTTTGAGTGCAGGCACCCCAAAACATAGAACCATCAGATACGGTTACATATTCATATTTTGCAGGAGTACAACTCTCAGAATCATCGCTCACTTACAAGTGTTGTCCGCTCATGACATCCGCAGCAGCCACAAAGACGCAATCAACTATCGGCTATCATCTATTAGCTAAGAGCTTTCGTTACTACTCACCTTTATCTGCATTTTGCATAAGGCTACCTTTCTGCCTTCTGAGGTTCAGCTCTACCTCCATCTGCATTTTCTGCATAAGGCTACCATTCTGCCTTCCGAGACTAAGCATTGTCTCCATCTGCATTTTCTGCATAAGGCTACCATTATGCCTTCCGAGACTAAGCATTGTCTCCACCTGCATTTTCCTGCATTGCATAAGGCTACTTTTCTGCCTTCCGAGACTAAGCACTGTCTACATCCTGCATTTCCTTGCATTGCATAAGGCTACTTTTCTGCCTTCCGAGACTAAGCGCTGTATCCATCCTACATTTCCTCGCATTGCATAAGGCTACTTTTCTGCCTTCCGAGACTAAGCACTGTCTCTATCCTACATTTCCTTGCATTGCATAAGGCTACTTTTCTGCCTTCCGAGACTAAGCACTGTCTCCATCCTGCATGGCTGAAATATTGCCACCTCTTATTTGCATCGGCTGAAATACCACCAGCTTTATTTAAATCTTGCATGGCTGAAACATCGCCAATTTTGTTTAAATCCCTCATATCTGCTGAAAGACCGCCAATTGCATTCATATCTTTGCATCGGCTGAAAAATCGCCAACTTTATTTAATTCTCTGTATCGGCTGAAAAATCGCCAGCTTTGTTTAAATTTTTGTCGGCTGAAATATCGCCATTCGCATTTATACTTCATATTGACTGAAATATTGCCATTCATACTTATGCTTTGCATCGGCTGAAATATCGTCATTTATATTTATGCTTTACATCGGCTGAAATACCGCCAAATCCTGCATTTCATGGGCTGAAATACCGCCAAACTGTCCAAGGGCATCATTGTTCGGAGGCACCATTTTCATAGCCCGAGAACGCCATGCCATGGCCTGAGGACCCCGCTTTATATTTTGCATATCATTATTCAAAGGCATCATGGTTTGGAGGCACCATCGTCATAGCCCGAGAACGTCATTTCATAGCCTACGAATCCTTTATTATACGCTTCATGGCCCAGGACGTCATGGTCTGAGGACGTCATCCTAACCGTCCAAAGACAGCATTCATGGTCCAAACGGAAAGTTGCATCACGTTTAAATTATGCACAATATGTTCCTATTACTCATTCGCAGGTACATCAGCTGGCAACGACCGTCATAGCAGGAGCAATCCCGCTCCGGTTCCTGCAGCCCATCAGTCCCTGACCATCTTTCCCAACCTAAATATTGCGTCCGTCTTTTTCAAAACCGCCATCGGCATATTCCGTCGATGTACCCTGAACTACATATGACCTGATTCCTGTAAGACCAAGGATATGTAGGCAGCTCAGAAACCAGAGCTCGGTCAAAACCTTTGCAAGTCGTTTCTCTCGGTCAAAATTGGTCATCATATCTTTACCCGACAACTCTTTCATCCTTCCCGGGTAAAGAGGGACAGTTGTTGATACCCAATTTTTCCCTTATCTATTTTTATACTCAAAATATTCTCAAAATAGCATGTACATGCATATATAGGTATGGCCAAGAATTTTTGACATTTTTCTAATTTTTAAAGCTTTTAAAAATCATTTTTATTATTTTGTTTTAACAGTACAAAAACCAATAATTATTCCCAAAACTATCATTTTGGTGAGTAATTTATTTCCATCCTCCTATTTACATCACAACATAATTAAGTTAATTTTTTGCATTTTTTTTTATAAATCTATTTGATATTTTAAGATAAAATTGCATAAAATTGAAATTATAGCCTATATTGCGATTAATAGCATAATACAATTATAAAATTACTCCCAGTATTTTTAAATTAACATTTATATATTATTAATTAATTCAGTGCTTTTAATTTATTTTTAAAAATCGTTTTAACTATTTTAATCAAATTAAGAGAATAGAAATTGGCTATTTAATACAAAGCCCATTGCGTTTCGATTATAGCCATATTAAACCCCAATTTAAACTCAATTTTACCGGCCCAAATCCTAAAATCGACCCAACCCTGACCCAATTCATAATACCCGACCGGATCCCCCCTTTAATCACAGCCGTTGATCTAAAAGATCAACGGCTCAAATTAAAACCTTTCCTTTTTAATTCACCGACTACCCCCAACCCTAATTCATTTCCACCCTTCAGCCACGCTTGAATCCCCAAATTCTCTCAAGGTTCTTCGGAACCCTAGCCTCCCCCTACCTTGTTCCACCGTGTTTTCACCGGAGTCCATGGCTTCTCAAGCCATGGACAACATATACTCACCTCTTACGGCTCCTACATGCCTGTCGCTCGAACGTTCGAGGCCAGACCTCGAGGTTCTTCACTCAGACCTTCACCGATTCGAGGATTCCAGCCATCTCCGGCCTCGCTCCGGTGGCTCTTGATCTTCTGTGCCTGATTCTGACCTCATCCGACTTAGATCGGACATTTTCGAAGCCTTTCTCATTCTAGGGTTCATCTGAAACCCTAACAATCGAGGTTCTCTCCGATTATTTTTAGATCTGTTATATGTTTGCAATATTGCTTAAGTTTTTTAAACGTTTTCTCCGATTTTCTTTCAAAAGTTACTTCTTTTTTATTAGGGTTTCTGGAAAAGGTTCTTGAAAATGTTTCTGACTCTTCTTCTTCTTCTTTTCTTGGTGTGAATTGATACCTGCTATGTTCTTATTTGCTCTTTTCTAATTCGCATGCTTTTTCGTGTGTTCTTATAATTTCTGTATTATGAGATTTTCTGTTGTGCTCCGTTCTGTCTCCTACTGGTTTCAATATCATGCTCTCACATGCCTATCTTATGTGTTCCTTTACTGTGTTTTCCTACTGAGTTTTAGTCCTTTGTTTGCCTTTACCAGATTTATTCTTTCTAGATGTGTTTCATCGACTATTTCCTTAAGTTTACACTACCCCTTTATCTCCTGAACTCGTTTAAATTCCAAGCTTTTCTTGAAACTTGTTCCCTGTACTTCAAATTAGTTTCTATGTTCTATTTGCCTTGGACCTGCTATTGTGCTTGTATGTTTTCTCATGAGACTCTGAAAGAGGTCTCTGAGTCTGTTTCAATAGCTTGCCTTCTCATCTCTATGTCGAATTCGAGTTTAAAAACCCTAAGATTTGGGGGTTTCTTTGGCAAGTTTGCTTTTGTGTTTGGACAGGGGTTCTACTTTGAAACCTTGAACTCTCAGACTCACTCCGAGTTTATGAACCGAATTTGAACTTTTTCTGCGTTTGTGATTTTGAAACTTTCTTGCTAGTCTTTCGTAATTAGCATGACATCCTTCTTGCTTGACATGTCTATGTGTTTTATAAATAAGAGCTTCTCTTTCAAAGATTTTGCCAACTGTTAATTGATTCTGAATCCCTTTAATGTTGCTTACTTGATTGTTACTGATTTTCCCCTAAATTAAACTTTCCTTTACCACTTTTCTGACTCGGTTCAATCGAACAAGGCTTTCAACTTGGTTCTTTTACTGGCTGTTTTACTGATTCCCTTTCCTTGTTTTTCACAAATCAAGTACCACTATACTTTTACCTTAAATAGTTTTTATGTATTTGCCCTTTATTGTACTGCTTGGGAAAATATTCTGATTGACCCTTTCCTTAATTATCTTTATCCGTTGGAAATCAGAATCCCTTAATTGAAGGGAAATTGATTTTCAAGGTTATTTTCCTTACCTTTTCTTACTTACTTGCTGCACTATAAAAAGGGCCTTCCCTTCTATACTTTTAACAATCTTGATTCACTGATTTTCGAATCACAAACTCTCTTGCACTCTTTACTCTCTTCTCAGATCTTTTGCATTACTTGCTCGAAATTTGGCTTACGAAAGCTTCTGTATTTCATTTATTTTTCTGAAACTGGTATGTCCTACTTTTGATTCTAGCATCAACTCCAATGTGTTTATTTACAAGCTTTTATGCCCATGCCTACTTTACTGCTTTGTAGAGTTCAACTTTAAAGTAATACTTATGTCTTGCTATCTATTGCTGCAATGAATCACTATCCCCATCCCTCTTTTATGTGCTTGGGCTGTAGTTTAAGACATGGCAATATACAAAGTTATTGTCATGGATTAAAACTGGGTCCTTTGGATCCTAGCCTCTTTCAATTTCCAATACCCCCATTCCCTTATGTGTATTGAGTTAAGTTATAGCCTGGCAGCATCCAAGTTGCTGTCCAGGGCTGAACCTGACCTTCAAAAGGTCCTAACTCTTTAATTTTTAAGCTGACCGGCTGGTCAGGGGTGTGCCAGCATTCCAGTTGCTGGGCATGACCACCAGCCTGCCCTGGCTCCCCCTAATTCCCTTTCATTGCACTTACACTTACTCCTAGTCTCTAAGTTCTGCCCCCCTCCTATGAGCCTTGCCTTGGGACCTTGAGTTCCCTCTAAACTTGGACATTTGAGGGCTGGCCCTTCCACACTGCACTATGTTCTTAACTCTGCAATGATATTTGGGGTGTAAGCATTGCCTGGAATTCTTGAAGTTCCTTGGAACTTTGACATATCCCAAATAAGAGAAAGGCTTTGAAAATCCGATCCTGGAAGTTGGTTTATCTCATATTATTAGACTTTGAGTCTGGATTAGGCTGATTAGTTGTAGATGTAATCACTAATGTAATTTTATTATTCCTTCTGATTCGCTTGATCTGTAATAAGCTTTGTAAATAACTTTGTAATAACTACTGGGGTATAGTGAAAGGGGATGGGACTGAATGCATGCCAAAGGGGTAGAAATCATGTCTATAAGATATTTACTCTTTAAAATTCTATATTTTCACATATAAATCATGTCCATAGGATATTTACCCTTTAAAATTCTGCATCTCACATAGAAATCATGTTCATAGGATCATTACTTTCAAACTCTGCATTTTCACGTAGATACCATGTCTATATGATATTTACTCTTTAAAATTCTGCATCTCGCCTAGAAACCATGTTCATAGGGTTATCACTTTCAAAGCCTGCATTTTTCACATAGATACCATGCCCATTGGTTTTCTGCACTTTGTAATAATACCATGGCAATAAATCGATAATGAAGCTCTGCATATTCTATAGATAATATGCCTATAAGACTTCCTGCACTTTGCATTTACATTTGTCATTAGGCAAGCCTGCTTATAGGAGTTAAAATAACTCATTACATATGGATGACCTGCCTATAGGATCTCTGCTCAAAATGAGTTACACCTAGAAAGCATGCCTATAGGAACTATCAACTTAATCAGAATCGCCACTCGTTCCTAAGTTTAAAATCAGTGGCAATTTGTTTAACACTCGTAGAGCTTATGACTGATGACTTTTGCAATCAGTTATCCCTCCGTCCCTGGATTAATAGATATCATGCCTATAGGTCCTGTTTAACATACAAATAGTTAGATAATTAATCAACTGTCAGTTTTCGACAACTACATCTAAGCAGGACTAATTTGGACTCCCTATCTGGGAAATATGTGGTAAATCAATTCTTCCTGTGCTAATTTTAATTAATGACCTAAACAGTATGTGTAAGACATGCTAAATAATTCGTTTCCTTAAGTGAGGAGGCCTACTTGATCCTTTAATTGTTCTTATTTCCCCGTTAACTGCTTTATGTGTTTTGTTTGTCGCCCTAGAATTTTATCCTTTTAAAACCCCTGAAAAGCCAAGCTCCCCCCCTTTTAGGATTAGTAGTCCTAAACGCCTCCGAGACAGATAGGTGGGACAGGTAATAGCATGCAGTAGGTAACGATACCATTCCGCGCTTAAATACCTTAATGGGGTGGGAAGGGTAGACATGGAGATGATGATCACATGATAACGCTATGCGTACGATTGATTACATGTTGTGTGGATGATCCATGTGTTTTACAAACCTAGGACCCCCTTTCCTTTATGCGACTTTGTTTAATATCAATAAAATTCTGTCTTTTCAACTACCCAAAACCCCTCTTTAATTTTACTGCATTATTCCTTTTTCCCCTAAATTTTTCTTCTTTGTTTATTCAATGTGTTGATTAATTTTCTGCATTTAGACCCTCACTCAAACAAATTGTAGATCATCTAGACCTTGATTCCAACATGCTTGTTACGTATCTATTTGTAACCCTTATGTGTGAAGTTATTTGTATACTTATTTGCATTAAAGTCACAACATAGCATGGCCGGGAACCACACTAGTGGATCTTGAGGGGTGCCTAACACCTTCCCCTCGAGATAACTTCTAGCCCTTACCCGAACTCTGGTTTTCAAACTCAAAACTCTCAGTGTCCTAATGCACTTAATCATTAGGTGGCGACTCTTCAATTCCAAAAACCCAATTCCCACACGGGAATAGAGTTGTCTTCTCAAATGTCGTAAACTCGATTTCCCGAGAAAAAGGGGGCGTCGACAATGGTTCTTGCCATGTCATGTGGGGTTCTATTTTTTCGTTCTAGTACTCCATTTTGTTGTGGAGATCATGGTGAAGAGAAATTGTGAGAGATTCCTTGATCATTGCAAAAGTTTACAAAAGCTCTGCTTTAAAATTCTCCTCCATGATCACTTCTGATAGAAGAGATGTAGTAACCCTTTTCTCGTTGAACCTTCTTACAGAAAACTTCTAAATTCTTTAGAGCATCATCTTTATGACTTAAAAACATAACCTAGGTAAATCTAGAAAAATCATCCACAATAACAAAAGCATATTTTCTACAACCTATGCTAGCAGTTCTAGTTGGACCAAATAGATCCATATGCAATAGTTAAAGAGGTTTTGAGGTGGAAACAAAATTCTTGATTTTGAAAGATGAGCGAGTTTGTTTTCCTAGTTGACATCCATTACAAATATGATCCTTTCAAAAATCTAGTTTTGGAAGACCAATGACGAGATCAAGTTTGGAAAGCTTTTGAATAGTATGCATGCTGGCATGACCATGTTTTCTATGCCAGACCCAGGGATCATCAACTATAGAAGCAAGACATATTTGATCCCCAAGATTATCTAGGTTGCTAATAGTATAAACATTTCTATCTCTATTACCTGAAAGAATGATTTCACATGATTCATCTTCTATGAACCAACCATGTTTCTTAAGACGAACCTCATAGTCATTGTCACATAGTTGACTAATGCTGAGAAGATTGTAGCCGAGTTCATCAACTAGGTAGACTTTATCTACATCACATGTTGGGCTTAGAGGAACTTTTCCAACACCAATTTACGTTTCCTTTGGATTTGTCTCCAAATGTGACTGCTCCTCCATCTAGTTTAGTGACTGTCTTATATAATTGTTTGTCACCAGTCACATGTCTGGAACACAGTCTGTCGAGATACCATTTTCCTTTTCGATTCTTCTTGCGGTGTCCCTCACTAGTTCCCTCGTCTGCCATGAGACCAAGTTGATCTAAGTCTTCTTCATCATTTATTACTCTGTTTCTTGAGAACCCATGCTCTCCTGATTCATCATTGCTATTATCTTCTATTGCCATGAAGCACATATTTGCATTTTATTCATGATCAGATTCTTCTTCATCACTCCAGGCTCCAAAAGACTTCTTCCTTTGAAGATTCCTGCTCAGCTTCTTCTTTAAGTCTGGACAGTCAGCTTGAATGTGTCCATGTTTACCACATTCATAGAATCTTCAATCATTTTCATTGTTATCCTTCCAATTTTGAAGTTTGGTTTACCTTTTCTGCCGTTTCAGTTTTTCCTCAACATGCTAGTTATAACTTGAGAAAGCATGGCAATGTTTTCATCCTGTTCTCCTCCTTCATTTTCTTCTTCATCCTCTAGTTCAGCCATAGTTGCTTTGAAGGCGACTGTTTTCTTCTTTTCTTGTTGGATCTGTCTATCCAAATGAGTTTTCTCAAAAGCTATTAGATCACCTCTAAGTTCATCATAGGACATTTTGTCAAGATCCTAACATTCGAGTGCAATGACTTTTTGCTGTCAAATCGTATGTAAACTTCTGAGAATTTTTTCTGACTTGTTCTCCGCATTTAATTGTTCTACCATAGTATTTCAGAGTATGAGCTATTTCAAATGAAGGATAGAGAATCTACTGAATAAATATTCTCCAGGTTCATCAAAATTCTTGGAGATTGATTTATCCTCGTTTATTTTACCTTGTTTGTCCCTTCATATGTAACTTCCAAACTATCCCACATCTCCTTAGCAGTCTCACAGCTTGAGATCTCTTCATATTCTTCACTAGTGATAGCATTGTATAACAGATTTTCTGCTTGGGCATTTACTGTTAGGACAACAACTTGCTTCAGTATAATCATCTAAGTCAAGTGGATCAGTGGATACTATTAGTTGACCATTTTTGTCTTTCCTTGGGGAAATTGGAAGATTTCCCTTTTTGATCACTCGCCAGACTCTGATGTCATAAGACATGGTGTATGTTTCCATACGCACCTTACAATGAGAGAAGTGTTTTCCATTGAAGTATGGTGGTCGAACTTGAGAACTTCCCTCTTGAAATAGTGCACCAACGACTATGTTTGATCCCATGATCTTTTCCCCGCTAGATGTTAAGCAATATTTGTGAGCCTTACTCTGATACCAACTTAAAGTACAAGGGGGGGTGGTGGTAAATTGTGGTCTGTTAAAACTTAATCGACTAACGATGATTTTAGTTGACTAGATCGAGAGCAGAAGTGAAATAACTGTAAGTAGAAAGAAAATGACACACATCAATTTTATGCTAGTTCGGTACCGGTGTGGTACTACATCCAATTTCTCTTGGGTCACAAGGGTTCCTTTTAGATCTTAAAAGTATTAAAACAGGGATGGTTTTGATTCGTTCACCGCCAACGAAGTACAACAATAGTGAATCTCTAATAATGACACAACTCTCTTTTGTTTTCTAACTCTCCCTATCTTTTGAGACACTGATAAACTTGAGAATACAGTATTTAGGCTAAGAAGTAGAAAGACTTAGAAAACAATGTGTGTAGTTGCGCAAGTCTTCCAATTGAACTAAGCAGCCTTCTTATAGAGAGGAAAAGGGTCGTTGAGTCTTGACCAGAAATAGAGGCACGAGATCTTTTAAAAAAGATTTGACCCAAGGGTTGCGTCTTCGAATCGTTCTCTTTGGGAAAGACTGGATTCGATCGTGCTTTCCTTGTCACAACTTTTATTTTTAAGACAATTAATCCTTTGACTGAGCTTTAATTAAGAAATCTGAATAAGGCAATAACTCCTTGATTAGTAAACTGATTCCCTTGATTGAGGCTGAGATTATTAGCAGGCTTTTGGTTCCTTCTGTAGATCCATTGATTTAGCAATCACTCCTCATTGCTTTTCTTTCCTTTTGATGATTCCTGCGAAATAGATTAATTGAACATTGTCATCATTGAAACCTTGGAATGATAACTTAACATGTATATGGGGGATGTCTAATGATTTACTGGTTGCTAATTTGATAGTTGGTAACACATACTCTTGGAACGTTCTTGTTTTATTAATTCAAGATGATGTGCTATCTGTTTTATGAATTCCACTCTCTTGTGCTGGGATTATGGTAATCTTATTTGGTATTACACAAAATAAGGTAAATATGAGGTGGATTCAGCCTATCACCTTGATAAATTGGTGTTGTCAGATGTGAGGGTTTCAGATAATGTTCCTGGAAGTAGCAGACAAGTTCTTTCTAAAGACTTTTGGAAACATTTGTACTCATTGGAGGTAATGTTAGTTTTCAGTATTCGAAAATATATTCAAAATCAGTAGCAATGAAAAAATCAAAAATGTAGAAAAAAAGAAATTGATCCGAGCCCACTGAATTCACAGTGTTTCCTTAAGGAACTTAATTCCCTCTTAGTACCCGATGTTTAGGATTATTTCCTCCCATGATAGAACGGATAACCTCACTGGTGCAGTGGTACTTCAAACCCCAGTGACCAACGAACTCAAAGAATAGTTGAAATACACTTTCTACTTTCTTTTTGTTAAAAACAATGCAGAAGGAAGAAGGAGAAATCATAATTTTTGTCAGAAAAATCTGAGGGAGAGGTCATGTATTTCTAGCCAAAACGTTAGGTAATACCGAAGAGTTGCAACTCTTCATGTAAGGCTGCAACTCAAAATGGTTGTCTTATAAAACAACCATTTATGCAAACCGCCAAATTCAAATTAAAACGGGAAAAGCAAAACGGAGAAAAAATTAAATTACCATTACAAAAATGGACTAATTTGGATTAAATAATATTAATATTAATAAATAAATTTGGTCCAAAAAATTAATCAATCAATCAGATTATTTGATCAAATCCAAATCCAGATCCGAAGCCGAAGTCGAAGTCGAGCCGAGCGAGCAACGACGACGATGTTGATACCCAATTTTTCCCGGTATATTTTATATGTGAAATATCTTTAAAATAGCATATATACGCATATATAAGTATATCCAAGCATTTTTACTATTTTCCCATAATTTTAAGGTTTTTAAAATGATTTATTTCCCTTTTTCATCTATAAAAACCCAATGATTATTTCCATAATTATTATTGTTGGTAGTTTATTTATTAGAATTTTATATTTATGCTACAATGTAGGTAACATAAATTTTATATATTTTATAAATTTATTTTGTATTTTTAAAGCTAAATTGCATATAATTGCAATATTAGCCTATTTGAAGATTTAATTGCATTTATACTTACAAAATTGAGTCCGGTATTTTTAATCTAATATTTATATATTATTAATTAATTTAGTATCTTTAATTTGTTTCCTGAAAATATTTTACTATATTTTATAAAATAAATAAGGGAAAATGGCTATTTAAATGCTAGTTGTTTTTTTTTCAATTTTGGCCAGATTTGGCACCTCTAATACAAACCAATTTTAATTTCAATTACCCAGCCCAACTCCTAAAATTACCCGACCCACGACCATTCTACATAACCCGCCTGGATCTCCCGTTTAATCCAGGCCGTTGATCAAAAATGATCAACGGCCACATTTTAATCTTTCCTTTTTAATTTACCCTTACCCCCCAAAACCCTAATCACTTTCACCTACCAGCCGCTTCTTTACCCTCCAGTCTCTCAAACTCTCTCGAATCTTCTCAAACCCTAGCCACCATCTCCGCCCTGAAAGCCACCGGAATCCATGGCTTCCAAGGTTATGGAGGCCCTATACCCACCTCCTATTGCTCCTACATGCCTGGTCCTTGAAGATTCAAGACCTGACCATGACGAAGTTTTGTCCAGGCTACGTTTGATCTGAGTTCCACGGTCATCTCCGGCCTTGCTCCAGCACATCATGGTTGCTCGAGCCTGACTTTGACCTCTCCGACTTAGATCGGTGACCTTTCAAAGCCTTTCTCATTTCTAGGGTTCTTCTGAAACCCTAAACCTTCGAGGTTTTCTCCGATTCCTTTAGATCCGTTGTGTATCTATGCTTTCCCTAAGTTTTCAAACGATTTCTCTGGTTTTTCTTGCAAAATTACTTTCAAAACCATTTCTTTTCCGATGTAGGGTTTTCTGAAAAGTTTTAAATGTTTCTCTTTTCTTTTGTGTGTATTTGCCTCTACTATGTTCTTATATTTTTCTCCTACCATGTTCTTACATGTTTCATCTGCTGTATTTTCCTATACTGTGTTCTAGTATGCTTTCTCCACTGTATCTTCTCTACTGTGTTCTGATATGTTTCCCCTACTATATTTCCATTACTATGTTCTTAAGTTTCCTTATTAAACTTCTCAGCATGTTTCTGCTACCAATCTTGTCAATTTGTCCATTTTTTATGTTTCGTGTTAGTTTCTTCTACTCTATTTTTTTTTCTTTGAGCTCTTCTACTGTGCTCTGCATATTGCCTTTCTATCATGTTTTTCACGAGTGTCAGTTACTTAGAGGAACATGGTAGAGGTTTCAGTTATTTCAGAGACCTCTGAACCTATTTCGAGTCTCTGAAATGAGTTTCAAAACACTTGTTTTTCACATGATTCTAGCTTCTGCTAAACTCATCTAAAAACTGTACATCGGATCCTTTGTATGCTGCTAAACGATACTTCTCATCTACTTTGCGACAACTATGCTTCTGTGGTCTATTTTCTACTGATTTTTACAATAACACAACATCTTCTTTCATGCTTGACATGTCTATATGCTCTTTATAGGCAATGAATTTCCCTCTAAAATGGTTTTAAAATTTGTGATTAGTTCAGACTTCCTTTTGAGTATGTCTGATTGATTTTTCTTTCCTTGTTTGCTGATTCTCTCTGTGACTCGACCTAAGTTAAAACCCTTCTCAGCTTTTGCGACTTGGTTCATTTGTGGGTCAGTAATTACAAGATCTTTGATTTTTTGATTTACTGGTTGTTAATTGATTTTCTTACCTTATTTGTACAACCGTGTACTTCAAAACCCTGTCCTTAAATAACCTTTTATGTATTTGCCCCTAATTACATGTTGTGCACAAATTGCTTATTCAATTTCTTTCCTTAAATTGTTTTACCCATTTGAATCTAAATCCCTTAATTAAGGGAAGTCTTGTGTAATTGATTGACAATCAGTTCCTTAACTATTTTCTTACATTATTTCTGCCTGGTTTTCAACACTATAAATGCACGACTCTTTAACACACAACATACGATTTACAATCCTTCACTTCACAATTCACAACCTCTTCTGAACTCATACTTACTCATAATAGTATTCTCTCTTTGCCTGCACTGTGGCCCGTTCACAAGACCTATTGCTTTTTCTCTATTTGTTTCTTTGAAACTAGTATGTCCTAATTTGTATCCATGTCTACTTTACTGCTTCTGCAAAGTTAAATATTTAAACTAGCATGTTGATTCCTTTCGGTTTGTTTATAATGAATCCTTACCCCCTATTACCTCTATGTGTTTTGAGTTATGACTTGAGGCATGGCAATGTAAGTTGTTGTCCATGAATTAAGTTTGATCCATGGGGATCTTAACCTCTAAACAATATGTGTTAACAGGCCTAAGGGTGTGCCAACATCTCCCATTGCTGGGTATGCCCACCAGCCTGCTTTTGCCTCTAGTGACTCCCCATTCCCTATACCCTTATGCGTACTGATTTAAGCTATTTCCCTTTTCCCTTTCCCCTTTCAGAATTCCACTTCTGCACTTGCACTCTCTCTTAGTCCCTAAGTTCATCCCCCCCTCTTGTGTGCCTTGCCTTGGGACCTTGAGTTCCCTCTGAACTTGGACACCTGAGGGCTGACCCTTCCACACTGCACTATGTCTTAATGTGATAATGCATTTGGGTGTGAGCACTGCCTGGAGTTCATGTGAGACTCTTAAGGAACTTTAACACACCCCAAATGGGAGAAAGGCTTTGAAATGCGACCTCTTGGAGTTGGTTTACTTCATACCTCAAACAGGATGTCTAAATCAGGATCTCCTTGGTTGTACTTTTAATTTCTGATGTATTTTCTTTACTTTACTTCTTTTTTTTTTCTATGCTGTAATAACTTTGTAATGAAACTCTCGGGGATGGCTATTGAAAAAGGGAAGGGGTAACCATGTATGCAAAGGGTAGATAACATGTCTTTAGGAATCATACATTCTCTGATATATAGATACCATGTCTTTAGGAATCTTGCACTCTTATATATAGATACCATGTCTATAGGAGTTTCTGAATTTCTACATTCTCTCATATGTAGATAACATGCCTATAGGAATTTCTGAATTTCTGCATTCTCTCATATATAGATACCATGCCTTTAGGAATCCTGCATTCTCTCATATATAGATACCATGTCCATAGGGATCCTGCATTCTCTCATATAGATGCCATGTCTACTATTATTCGAAATCTGAATTGTGCATATGCATATAGAAAATATGCCTATAGGTCTTTCCGAATCTTGCATCTCCACTTTCACTAGGCAAACATGTTTATAGGCCTTAAATAATCAATTGCAATTAGATATCATGTTCATATAAAATACAACACCTAGATATCATGTTTGTAGGATTTCTGCGCTTCTCTATGTCTGTAAAAATGTTCTAAAGTCAACAAACGCATAGAAATCATGCCTATAGGACCCTTGTCCAACACCTAGGTAAACCATCGGGTAAATTTTATAAACCAAATCATATTTTATTAACTACAACCAACAGGCAGGCCTGATTCGGGCTTCTTTTCTGAACTATGTAATAAATCAGTCTGCCTCAACCTTTTAAGTTTAATTAGACCTTATATAGTACGTGCAAGACATGCTAAATTATGTGCTTCTCTGTTTAAAGGAGGTGTATTTGAGCCTTTTATTNACTGTGTTTGCATGTTACTTTGCTATCATGTTTCTCGTGAATTCTGTTGCTGAAAGAAGCATGTTAGAAGTTTCAGTTCTTTTCTGAAACCCCTAAACATGTTTTCGATTCAATTGCCTGCTCTCTCATCTTTGCTTCGTGATTTGCTTGAACTAGGGTTTTTATTTTAGAACCCCTAACTCTTTCAGACCAACTTCGAGTTTGGACATCCGTGTTTGCATATGATTCTGGATTTTTACTAAACTCTTCTACACTGGATTTTCTATTGATGACATGACAATTTTCTTTCATGCTTAACATGTTCGTATGCTCCTTATATATGAGGAACTTCCCTTTAAAGTGGTTTTCAAACTTGTGATTAATTCAGAATCCCTTCTAAATAGGTCTAATTGATTCCCTTTCCATTGTTTTCTGATTTCCCGTAAGTTAAAAACCTTTCCCATCTTTTTGACTCGGTTCATTCATACAAATCTCAGACCTTGTGATGTACTGGTTGTTAATTGATTTCCTTACCTTATTTGTACAAAACGTGTACTTCAAAACACTGTCCTTAAATAATCTTTTTATGTATGTGCCCTTAATTGAATGCTGTGCACAAAGTGTTTATTTAATTTGTTTCCTTAATTGGTTTTCACCCGTTTGAATCTGAATCCCTTAATTAAAGGGAGTCTTGTGTAATTGATTGACAATCAGTTCCTTAACTATTTTCTTACCTTATTTTTGCCTGGTTTTCAACACTATAAATGCAGGACTCTTTAACACACAACACGCGATTAACAATCCTTCACTATACACTTCACAATCCTTCTGAATTCTTACTTACACATAATATTACTCTCTTCTTGTCTGCACTGTGGCTTTTACATGACTACTGCATTTTCTCTATTTGTTTCTCTGAAACTGGTATGTCCTAATTTAAGCTTCCGCATCATCACAATGTGTTTATTTACAGCTTTTGTATCCATGTCTACTTTACTATTTCTGTAGAGTTCAACATTTAAATTAAGTATGCTCACATCTTTCTGCCTGTTTCTGTTGTGCATACTTGCTCCCCTACCCTAGTACCCCTATGTGTTTGTGAGTTGTGACTTAAGGCATGGCAATGTGAGTTGTTGCCCATGAATTAAGTTTGAACCAATAGAGTGTTAACCTCTATATAAACAGGCTGGAGGGTGTGCCAGCATATCCCATTGCTGGGTGTGCCCATCAGCCTGCTTTTCTTTTGCTCTTGCAAATTCCCCCATGCCCTATCCCCTATGTGTATTAATGTGAATTGCTTCCCTCTTCCTTTCCCCTTTCAGAATTCCACTTCTGCACTTGCACTCTCTCTTAGTCCCTAAGTTCTTCCCCCCTCTTGTGAGCCTTGCCTTGGGACCTTGAGTTCTCTCTAAACTGGGACACCTGAGGGCTGGCCCTTCCACACTGCACTATGTCTTAATCTGGTAATGCAATGGGGTGTAAGCACTGCCCGGAGTTCATATGAGACTCTTAGGGAACTCTGACACAACCCAAATGAGAGAAAAGCTTTGAAATGTGACCTCTTGGAGTTGGTTTACTTCATACTTCAGACAGGAAGTCTGAATCAGGCTCTTTTTGGTTGTACTTTTAATTTCTGATGTATTTTTCTTTACTTCTTTTTTCTGTGCTGTAATAACTTTGTAGTAAAACTCTTGGGGATGGCTAGTGAAAAGGGAAGGGTAACCATGCATGCAAAAAGGGGTAGATAACCTGCCTATAGGAATTTCTGATTTCTGCACTCTCATATATAGATACCATGTCTATAGGATTTCTGCATTCCCACATGTAGATAATATGTCTATAGGATTTCTAATTTCAGTATTCTCATATGTAGATAGCATGTCTATAGGATTTCTGCATCCCCACATATAGATAATATGTCTATAGGATTTCTAATTTCAGCATTCTCATATGTAGATAGCATGTCTATAGGATTTCTGCATCCCCACATGTAGATAACCTGCCTATAGGAATTTTTAATTTCAGCATCCTCATATGTAGATAACATGTCTATAGGATTTCTGCATTTCATATATAGATACCATGTCTATAGGATGCACATGCATGTAGAAAATATGCCTATAAGTCCTTTCTGATTCTTGCATATCCACTTCTCACTAGGCAAACATGTTTATAGGCCCTAAATAATCAATTGCAATTAGATATCATGTTCATATAAAATACAACACCTAGATATCATGTTTGTAGGATTTCTGCGTTTCTCTATGTCTGTAAAAGTGCTCTAAAGTCAACAAACACAGAGAAAGCATGCCTATAGGAGCTTTAACCAAATCTGAATCGCCTCACTCACTTATAAGTCTAAAACCAGTAATAATGCCTTACCAGTTGCAGAACTTATGATCTTTTGCTAAAACTCGCCTTTCTTTTAATAACTGACAACTTTTCCTTAAATCAGTATGTACTCAGTTTAATTCATTGTTTCTGAATTCAGTAGATATCATGCCTATAGGATCTTCGTCCAACACTTAGGCAAGCCATAGGATAAATTTTATAAACTGAATAAGATTTTATTAGCTACAACCAGCAGGCAATCCTGATTCGGGCTTCTTATCTGAACTATGTAATAAATCAATCTGCCTCAACCTTTTAAGTTTTAATTAGACCTTAAACACTACGTGCAAGACATGCTAAATTATGTGCTTCTCTATTTAAAGGAGGTGTATTTGAGCCTTTTATTTGTTTATATGCTTTCCCCAAACTTGCTATATGTGTTTTCCCTGTCGCCTTAGTATTTTTACCTTTTGAAACCACAAATAAGCCCAACATCTCCTCCCTTTAGTATTAGTAGTCCCAAGTACCTCCGGGACTGATAGGATTGGGGCGGGTAATAGCATGCAATAAGTATACGAGATCATTCCATTCTTTAATACCTTAACGGGGTGGGAAAGGGTAGATATGGATATGATGACCACGCGATAACATCACGCGTAGCCCCTCACTGAAGAGTGATTACCGGGTGTTGTGTGGGGTGATCCATATTATTTGTAAACCTAGGACCCCCCTTCCCATTGTTTCTTTCATTCTTTGCTTCTTTTTTTCCAAAATTTAAACTATTTCTCTAAGGAAAATCAATATCCCTCTTGTTATTTCTAACTTTGTTTATTTGTGACCATTATATGAAAACCCCCTCTTATTTGTAACTCTTACTTGCCTATGTGTTATTTTGCATTTAAGTCACAACAATAGTTTGGCCGGGAACCACACTAGTGGATTCTGAGGGGTGCCTAACACCTTCCCCTTGGGATAATTTCGAGCCCTTACCCAATCTCTGGTTACTTGACTCAAACCCTTCTTAGTGTCCTAATGCACTTAAATCATTAGGTGGCGACTCTTCAATTCAAAAAACCCAATTCCCAAAAGGGAACGAGTTGTCTTCCCAAATGTCATAAACCCGATTTCGCGAGAAAAAGGGGGCGCGATAGCATGGCGACTCTGCTGGGGATATTCTCTTAGGCTTTTACCATTTCAAGCTATTACTGTGACTTTACATTTCTTCTATGCCTTTATTTTTTTAATACCTTTAAGCATTTAATTCCTTCTTCTATTACAAAACTAACTTGTCTTTTGTTTCTTTCTCTTATTTCTTTTACTGCCTTCCTTTACTGCATTCCTTTATTACTGTTTTAAAGTATTGTAATTATTATTTTATGAACGTGCAAATACGTAACAACTTGTTTTAATTATCGCATAAGCATGTTTTCAACATCATATTCCACTCATGCCAAATAAAATACCATAGCAACGCTTATAATGAGTGGTTGCGCCCTTCCGATATTATCACCCCCTAAATCCGGCAAAGGCATATTTGCGGTAAAACCAGTCGATCAACGGTGTAGTCGACTGTTCCGCGCCTTTCCCTCTTGAGTTGTCCGCTCAAGGATACCAGTCTAATACCCCATAGAAACCTTACTCTGTTTAATTGTGCATGCGTCATGGTCAAACCTAGCTGAGTCAGTTATGTTGTCCGCATAATGACTCTTTAAGATAGCCTTGTCCAAAGTCCACTGGGTTTTCCCAAAACCCAAACGGACACTACCACATTTTGTGCATTTATTTGGAGAACTAAAATGCTTTTATGCCAATTGTTGATATTAAATAGTCGAGTCTGGTGGGGGTAAGGGCCTAACCTTTTTGTCTTGCAGAAATATGAGGCACGAAGTCCCTAGATTCGGCATGGTCACCAATATCTACCCCAAACTGCTAAGCTGGTGGAAGGATCTTCATTCCAGCGATCAGACTCTTGTCCGGAAATACCTGGGACCTACCTTCTCTCTTGGAAATTCAACCCAACAACAAAATCATAGAAGCTTCTACCCTATTCTGGGATTGTGATAGGTCTGTGTTCCGCTTCGTAGACATTGAGATGACACCCCTGCTCGAGGAAATCGGAGGACTGACTGGTATACCGTGGGAAACTCCGGGTTTGTTAATGCTGGAAAACCGCAAGGGTAGAGGTTTTCTCAAAATGATGGTTCTAAAGAAGAATCCAGACTTGACATGTTTGAAAGAGTCGTACATTCCCTTTGACTACTTGTACGAGAGGTACGGTCACAGCAAATCTTACCGTACTTATCCTGACGAGTTTGCCCTTACATCATTGGGGCATATTCACAGAAGGGTCTTTGTCTTCATGTTCTGTTTCTTGGGGATGATAGTGTTTCCAATGAAGAAAACAACAATCCATACCAGGCTAGCTATGGTCACCAAAACTCTAATGGAAGGAATTGACGGACAACCATTCAGTCTTGTGCCAATGATCATTGCAGAGATATACCAATCCCTAGAAAGGTGTCAACAGGGAGCCAAACATTTCGAGGGTTGTAATCTTCTACTTCAACTTTGGCTCATGGAACATCTCCAAAAGGGTGAATACCGACAGGAAATCCATCGAAGGGACTGGGACGATCATATCGCCTTTCATCACCCAAATCGAATGAATTACATTCCCAACATGTTCGCCCAATCGAAGAATGCTAGAGAATGGGTCGAACTCTTTGATAATTTGACTGAGGACCGGGTACAATGGATGTTCGAGTGGTTCCCTACTGAAGAATTCATCGTTCGATCCAGGGATGCGCCATTTTTGATATTGATCGGTTTGAGGGGAACCTACCCTTATGTCCCTCTCCGAGTTATGAGACAGGCTGGTAGGAAGCAGGTTATACCAAGGGTCGACAAGACGAGTCACTTCCGGGCTGACTTCCAGAATGACGATAATCCGTACAGGTGCCAGGCTCAGCATATGTGGCACTGCAAGATTGTCTTAGG
The DNA here is from genome assembly GCF_001879085.1 of Nicotiana attenuata. Taxonomy (NCBI): domain Eukaryota; kingdom Viridiplantae; phylum Streptophyta; class Magnoliopsida; order Solanales; family Solanaceae; genus Nicotiana; species Nicotiana attenuata. Next base: position 24,757 of record NW_017676873.1, read on the forward strand.
AAGGGACACCATCGAACCAGACAGAAACAATGCTGGTTGTACCCCACACTATTCAGGCTGGCTGGAGGACAATCACAATGGTCTGGGTCAACCCGGGTTTCTTCGAGGTCACAGGATCATCGACGAAAAGGCTGAAGCACAGGTCAAGTACAACCAACTGCACAAGAGGATTCGGGAATGTGAAAGTGAGCACCGTGAAATACAAGAAGCCAATCAAAAAGTAATTGAAGAGTGGAAGGATATGGCTGTCAGCGCCAACAAACGATTGGTCTGTTTGGAGCGAGGTATAGTAGAATTGGAAAAGAAGTTTTTGAAGAGGGTCGAAAACTGCCGGACTGCTGAAGGAAATGAAGGCGGACATTTGGCCAGAGCTTACTTGCTACTAGGACTGCGCGAGCTAGGGGAGCTGTTCGATGGAGCCAACAATACCGAGTCTGGGGAAGGTCCCTCTGGGACCAAACAGATAGGAATATCCATTTCTGCTTTATAAGATGTAATAAGGCCGAGGGCCATTAGTGATTTTTACTTTCTTGTTATTTAGTGTCGTTTTGGGATTCGTCTACCTTTTATCAATGAAATGAGGCATTTAGCATTCTAAGTTCTCCAAATTAACTTGTCGCTAGGCCTACCTCGGGCACAACGAGGTCCTCAAAATTAGGACGCGCTTTATATTTCAGCACTACGTGTTTAAATATTGCAACATTTTTCTAATGATCCTCACTGACTTGTTACCTTTTGTTTTACTTTTTGTTTATTCCCCTCCACAAAGGTGAGTTCGTGAACTCTGGCAACATCATCATATTTTACGAGATCCAGGGGCCCTCCACCGACTCCTCCTCCCAGTCCTGTCAGACACAAAAACAAAGGAAAAATGGATATTTCGAACAACTCAGCTGAATGGGTAGAGGTCACCCATGGTACTCTGGTCCCCAAAGAAAATGCATCCCAACTAGAACAAAAGCTGTTGAAGTTTCAGGAAGAACTTGATCAAGTCCGGAATCTGGAAAATCTGTCATTTTCCCTCACCACTCCAGAGGTTACTTTCCCAAATACTGAGAATCCTGTACCTCCAAAACATCCCAAAGCAACAAAACCATCCCGTTCCTCACCACCACTGCAATACCTGCCGTACCTCAAATAACACCCCACTGCTCATCCCAAAACTCCAGAACTCCACAAATGACCACTGCCACACCCAACATAATACCCCCATCTACGTGGAGACTGTGCCACACTCCACCCAGCCCATCTCAAGCATACCCGAGTCCGATGATAAGGACTTGCTCATCAGAAATCTGGCCGAAGAGCTTAAAATGTTGACTAGCAGAATTCAAGGCGTTGAAGGTAGTAAGGAAATTGAGGGGCTAAACTATGAAGATCTTTGCATACAACCCGATGTCGAACTGCCCGAGGGGTACAAACCTCCCAAGTTCGAGATGTTTGATGGTACAGGGGATCCAAGGGTTCACTTGAGAACATACAGTGACAAGCTGGTCGGAGTAGGAAGAGACGTGAGAATCCGCATGAAGCTTTTCATGAGGAGCCTGAAGGGAGACGCTTTATCTTGGTACATTAGCCAGGATCCGAAGAGGTGGTCAAGCTGGGAAAGCATGGCGTCTGATTTTATGGACAGATTCAGGTTCAATACAGAGAATGCACCAGATGTGTTCTATATTCAAAACTTGAAGAAGAAACCCACAGAGACCTTCCGTGAGTATGCTACTCGATGGAGATCAGAAGTTGCTAAGGTTAGGCCTGCTTTGGAAGAAGAGCAAATGAACAAATTCTTCGTTCGGGCCCAAGACCCACAGTATTATGAGAGACTGATGCTAATCGAGAATCATAAATTTTCTGATATCATCAAGCTAGGAGAAAGGACCGAGAAAGGCATCAAGAGTGGTATGGTTACGAACTTTGAAGCCTTGCAGGCTACCAATAAGGCTTTACAATCTGGTGGTACGTTTAAGAAAAGGGACGTAGGTGCTGTAATGGTTGCACAGAGGACCAAATCCCCTATCAAATACCAAACCTATCCAATGCCTCCACCCACATATCAACCTACTCCAAATTACCAAGCACCCTCACCCTCTTACCATACTCCACCACCCACTTATCAGTCATCTCCACCTCCCGCATATCAGCCCACTTCACCCAAATACTCCCAACCAGCACATGTTTACCAAGCCTACAACACCCAACCATCCCACTATCAATCACCTCCCCCACGTCAAAACTTCCCTAGACCTCGACCAAATTTTGACCGCAGACCTCCCAAACAGTATACCGCCATTGCTGAACCAATTGACCAGCTGTACGAAAGGCTCAAAGCTGCTGGTTATGTCACCCCTATCCCTGCTATAACACCTGAAAACCCTTCTTAGTGGGTCAATCCAAATAAATCCTGTGCATACCATTCCGGCATGAAAGGACATACCATTGATGAATGCCGCTCTTTGAAGGATAAGATCCAGACTTTGATTGATAACAAGATCATTATAGCAAAGGAACCTGCTCCGAATGTTCGGAATAACCCTCTGCCAGACCATAAGGGCGAGGTGTTCACATGATCGAGATACAGGATGACTGGGACCCCCAAGGGATCAATCGGTTTAATCACAGAAGGCGATGATCCAAAGAAGCCAGTAGTCACCCTTAATCCGATTGTGGTCTAGATTCAGCCTTCTCGGGACGCCGAGGTAAACATGTCCATGCCACTCGAGTTTGAAGCACCATCCTCTGCAAAGACGCCAGCGCCGATTGAAGTTGAGTTTATGTCACCAGCAAACACACCTACACCCTTTGAAGTTGCAGTTTTACTGCCTAAGGGGCCTGCTCCGTTCCGAGTAAAGATAGCCACGCCAATTCCAGTAGCAATGTCGCCAGTAACACAATTCCACACTAATGCCATACCTTGGGACTACATAGCCGAGGCCAGAAGAAAAGGGAAGGTCAAGTTCGGGGAAGCCGTTGTGGCACAGGGTATGACAAGAATCGGCAGGGTTTATACCCCGGAGCATTTGGCTGAGTCAAGCAAGCAGGCCTCTAGTCGGCCAACCATCACTGAAACTGGACCCGATGATCTCTGGAGAAAGATACAAGCCAAGGAATACTCGGTCATTGACAGCTGAAAAAAACACCGGCACAAATTTCTATCCTAGCTTTGCTACAAAGTTCCGATGCACACAAGAATGCCTTGTTGAAGGTGCTAAGTGAGGCATATGTACCAAGCAACATCACCGGAGGAGAGATGGCGAACATGGTAGGGCAGGTATTGGAAAGTCACAAGATCACTTTTCACGAAGATGAGCTGCCACCAGAAGGGTGAGTCACAACAAGGCGTTGCACATCACCGTGCAATGTGAAGATTATTTTATCACCAGAATCCTGATTGATGGAGGGTCCAGTCTCAACATTTGTCCGTTGGTAACACTCAGGACATTGGGAAAAGGGTTGCATGAGATCAAGGACGGGGCCATCAATGTCAAAGCTTTCGACGGTTCTCAAAGGTCCACCATTGGGGAAATTAGCTTGTGTTTGCAAATTGGGCCTACTTGGTTCGATGTTGATTTTCAAGTGATAGACGTGCCGGCATCTTACAATTTGTTGTTGGGACGACCGTGGATTCATGCCGCTGGGGCTGTAGCGTCAACACTACATCAGGTAGTGAAGTTTGAGTGGAACCACCAAGAGATATTCACGGCGACGGTAGCAATCCCATATACAGTCGCCAGACTATCCCAGCAATAGGAGGCAGAAGAAGGATAGTCGGGGAAACTTACCACCACATCGAGTGAGTCAACGCCGTTGATAAGGATAAGTGGTGGGACAACAAAATTGAAAGCATACTGAACTGGAGCGGATATGAACTTGGCAAGGGACTTGGGAAGAATCTCCAAGGAATCGCTAAGCCCATCAAGCTCAAGAAACATGCCACCACCTTCGGATTGGGGTATGAGTATACCTGGAACGACTGGTCGCCACCATGGCGCGGTCCTTACTACCCATTGGAGCAGCCAATACCCCATTTGGAGCAGACTTTCCAACCGGCCGAAGTTATCTATGGGTCAGAAGAAGAGGAAGCACTAGCAGCAGTGAGGAATTTGTTCTTGGAAGACGATAATATGGATTGTTGTGTCGTTTTCGAGGAGGAAGGGGAGGAAGGCCCTTCCATACAGGCTGTAAGCAGAGGAGCACGCCTCAATAACTGGACCATCAGAACCACCAGAGCCCGGCGAGCCTCGGGGTAGCAAGGCTGAACAAGCATCATGCACTATTTTTTATTTTTACTAGTTGACTTTCCTTTCGCATTTTAAATTTCGCAAGAAAGAGCTCAAATGTTCAAAAATAGTTATGGAATTTATCAAAGCATTTCGGTTTTCTTATAAATCTTACTCTTATTATTTTCTCTCATTACTTTACTTATACAGCATTACTATTACTTATCTTGATGAACCAATGACTGTGACATGCAACGAGACAACGCAATAAACGGACATAGATTTAGAGGAAGATGATACACCGGAAGAGATCGTTAAAGAAGTTGAGAATTTTGAGAACAGACCTAAGTCCAACCTGGACGAGACTGAGATTGTTAACCTGGGAGATGCAGAAAACATCAAAGAAACACGAATCAGCGTTCACTTATCACCATCAAAAAAGGAAGAGTACACAGAATTTCTAAGAGAGTATGAGGACATATTCGCCTGGTCGTATGATGACATGACTGGGCTAAGTACATCTATTGTGGCACACAAACTGCCGACTGATCCAACATGTCCACCGGTGAAGCAGAAGCTCAGAAAATTCAAGCCAGATATGAGTTTGAAAATCAAGGAAGAAGTCACCAAGCAGGTCAAAGCCAAAGTTCTCAGGGTAGTAGAATATCCAACATGGTTAGCCAACATTGTGCCAGTACCGAAGAAGGATGGGAAGGTCAGAGTCTGTGTCGACTACCGGGACCTCAACCGGGCCAGTCCAAAAGACGACTTCCCCTTGCCAAACATACACATCCTGATTGACAATTGCGCCAAGCACGAGTTGCAATCATTTGTAGATTGTTTCGCTGGTTATCATCAGATCTGGATGGATGAAGAAGATGCTGAGAAAACGGCTTTCATTACGCCGTGGGGGATGTACTGCTACAAGATGATGCCATTCGGGTTAAAAATGTTGGGCCACCTACATGAGGGTTATGAGTACCACTTTTACTACGTATATGATACACAAGAGATCGAAGTATATGTAGATGATGTCATCATCAAGTCCAAGAAAGCCACTGATCACATGGAAGATTTGAGGAAGTTCTTTAATAGGCTGAAAAGGTACAACCTGAAACTGAATCCCGCAAAATGTGCATTCAGGGTTCCAGCTGGAAAATTGCTTGGGTTTATTATGTGTCGCCGGGGAATAGAACTGGATCCATTGAAGATCAAAGCCATTCAAGAATTGCCACTGCCAAAGAACAAGAAGGACGTAATAAGTTTCTTGGAGAGGATTAACTACATCAGCCGGTTCATAGCACAATCTACAGTTATTTGTGAGCCAATCTTCAAGATGTTGAAGAAGGATGCCGCCACCGAATGGACTGATGACTGCCAGAAAGCTTTCGACAGAATCAAGGAATACTTGTCAACACCACCAGTCTTAGTCCCGCCTGAACCAGGTAGACCTCTGTTACTCTACATCGCAGTGTTAGATGGTGCCTTCGGGTGCGTCCTGGGGCAGCATGATGAAACGGGAAGGAAAGAGCAGGCCATCTATTATCTCAGCAAGAAGTTCACTCCGTACGAGGCCCGGTATTCTCTGTTAGAACGCACCTGTTGTGCTCTAACTTGGGTGGCTCAGAAGCTAAGGCACTACTTCTGTGCCTATACTACATATCTCATATCAAGGATGGATCCTTTGAAATACATCTTTCAGAAGCCCATGCCCACCGGCAAGCTAGCCAAGTGGCAGATCCTGTTGAGTGAATTCGACATTGTCTACGTATCTCAGAAAGCAGTCAAGGGACAGGCACTAGCAGATCACCTGGCCGAAAACCCCGTGGATGGAGAATACGAACCCCTGAAAACGTATTTTCCTGACGAAGAGGTAGCATTCATAGGAGAAGATATTGCAGAATCCTATGACGGGTGGAGAATGTTTTTCGATGGAGCAGCAAATTTCAAAGGAGTTGGCATAGGAGCAGTCCTAGTATCAGAAACCGGTCAGCATTATCCGGTGTCTGCCAAACTCAGGTTCCCATGCACCAACAATATGGCCGAGTACGAAGCCTGCATCTTAGGGCTCAAGATGGCTATTGACATGAACATTCAAGAGTTGCTAGTAATTGGGGATTCAGATCTGCTCATACACCAGGTCCGAGAAGAATGGGCAACCAAGAACTCCAAGATACTCCCTTATCTGCATCATGTACAGGAGTTGAGGAAGAGGTTCACAAAGACAGAATTCCGACATGTTCCCAGAATCCAGAATGAGTTCGCCGATGCGTTGGCTACCCTGTCATCCATGATACAACATCCGGACAAAAACTTCATTGATCCCATTCCAGTAAAGATCCATGATCAGCCAGCTTACTGTGCTCATGTCGAGGAAGAAGCAGACGGAAAACCTTGGTTTCATGATATCAAGGAGTACTTGGCAAAAGGAGAATACCCAGAACTTGCAAACGCTACTCAGAAGCGCACACTTCGAAGGTTGTCCAACAATTTCTTTCACAGCGGAGGAATCCTATATAGGAAGACTCCTGATTTGGGACTATTAAGGTGTGTCGACGCAAAAGAAGCATCCAGGCTGTTAGAGGAAATTCATGGCGGGACCTGCGGTCCACATATGAACGACTTTGTTTTGGCAAAGAAAATACTCCGAGCTGGTTACTTCTGGATGACTATGGAGACGGATTGCATCCAGTATGTCAGGAAATGCCACCGCTGTCAGGTACATGCAGACATGATAAAGGTACCTCCCAATGAGCTTAATGCAACAAGCTCACCATGGCCGTTCGTCGCTTGGGGAATGGATGTTATTAGACCAATCGAACCTGCCGCTTCCAACGGCACAGGTTTATCCTAGTGGCAATTGATTATTTCACCAAATGGGTCGAAGCAGCATCTTACAAAGCAGTAACCAAGAAAGTCAAGGCAGACTTCGTCCACGACCGCATCGTTTGTCGGTTCGGGATTCCAGAATCAATCATCACTGATAATGGCTCCAACCTCAACAGTGACCTGATGAAAGCCATGTGTGAAATCTTCAAGATCAAACACAAGAATTCTACAGCCTACAGACCGCAGATGAACGGAGCCGTAGAGGCTGCTAACAAGAATATCAAGAAGATACTAAGGAAAATGATAGAGAAGCATAAGCAGTGGCACGAGAAGCTACCATTTGCTTTATTGGGGTACCGCACCACAGTTCGCACATCAACCGGGGCAACTCCCTATATGCTGGTTTACGGTACAGAGGCAGTCATTTCCGCCGAAGTAAAAATTCCCTCCCTAAGGATCATACAAGAAGCTGAGCTCGACGACGCAGAGTGGGTGAAAAGTCGTTACGAGCAGCTAGCTTATAGATGGAAAAAGAATGAATGCAGTATGTCATGGTCAGCTTTATCAGAACAGAATGTCCAGAGCCTTCAATAAAAGATTCAAGCCGAGACAGTTCACACCGGGGCAACTGGTGTTAAAGAAAATTTTCCCTCATCAAGATGAAGCAAAAGGGAAATTCTCTCCCAACTGGCAAGGTCCATACATGGTTCACCGAGTTCTAACAGGAGGAGCCCTTATACTTGCAGAAATGGATGGAGAAGTTTAGCCAAAACCAATCAATTCAGATGCAGTCAAGCGCTACTATGTGTAATTTTCATGCTTTCCTTATATGATGTAATTTGAACTACGTCTGACCTGATTCTCATTTAAGAGGGGATACGTAGGCAGCCTTATGGGTTCGGTCACAATTCAATAAAATTTTCATTTCCCCTCGCAATTGGAAACTAGGGCAAAATTTTGAGGACCCTCAAAATTCCGAAGTAACTTCAGCCGATCATCGCAAGCAACCGTCAGAAGCAGCAGCCCAGTAAACTGGGGCAGAATTTTGAGGTGAGCCCTCAAAATTCCGGAGCCAGAGAAGTTGCAATGTCTTGAACCACGTCGCAGTCGTCGGTTCATCGAAAGAAAACTATTCTCGATTATGTATTTATGTTATATTTTTACTAAATCATGCATGTCTATTACCAAAATTGCTTTGTTTAGCAACGCTACCCCAATGATACGCACAGTATCACCGAAACAGAGCCAAGCAGGTCAAGCAAAGTCATCGGGGATACGAACTAACCTTTCCCCTTTACAAAACTCACGATTTTTCTTTGGATGCAGGCACCTAAGTCGCAAAGTCATCAAATATATTATACACTCATACTGTTCAGAAATACAACTCTCAGAACCGTCACACCTATTCATAGCTGCTATCCGCACACAATATCCCCAGCAGCCACAATATCATAATCAACTATCAGCTATCAGCTAAGAAAATTTTATTACTATTCGCCTTTCATCTCTTGCATAAGGCTACCATTCTGCCTTCCGAGGTTAAGCTCTACCTCCATCTACATTCTCTACATTGCATAAGGCTACCATTCTGCCTTCCGAGGTTAAGCTCTACCTCCATCTGCATTCTCTGCATTGCATAAGGCTACCATTCTGCCTTCCGAGGTTAAGCTCTACCTCCATCTGCATTCCCTGCATTGCATAAGGCTACCATTCTGCCTTCCGAGACTAAGCACTGTCTCCATCTACATTTGCCGCATTGCATAAAGCTGCCATTCTGCCTTCCGAGGTTAAGCTCTACCTCCATCTGCATTTCCTGCATTGCATAAGGCTACTATTCTGCCTTCCGAGACTAAGCACTGTCTCCATCTACATTTTTTATTGTATAAGGCTACCATTCTGCCTTCCGAGGTTAAGCTTTACCTCCATCTGCATTCCCTGCATTGCATAAGGCTACTATTCTGCCTTCTGAGACTAAACACTGTCTCCATATACATTTGCTGCATTGCACGGCTGAAAGATCGCCACCTTCGTTTACATTTTGCATCGGCTGAAAGATCGCCACCTTCGTTCACATTTTTTCATCGGCTGAAAGATCGCCACCCTAATTTACATCTTGCATCGGCTGAAAGATCACCACCCTTATTTACATCTTGCATCGGCTGAAAGATCGCCACCTTCATTTACATCTTGCATCGGCTGAAAGATCGCCACCCTTATTTACATCTTGCATCGGCTGAAAGATCACCGGCTACTGCATCTCATGGGCTGAAAGATCGCCAAACTGTCCAAAGGCGTCATTGTTCGGAGGCACCATTTTTATAGCCCGAGAACGCCATGCCATGGCCTGAGGACCCCTCTCTTTTAACCTCTTGCATATCATTATTCAAAGGCATCATAGTTCGGAGGCATCATTCTCATAGCCCGAGAGCATCATTTCATGGCCTGTGAATCCTTTATTATGCGCTTCATGGCCCGGGACATCATGGTCCAAGGACGTCATCCTAACCGTCCAAAGACAACATTCATGGTCCGACGGGAACTTGCATCATATTTAAATTTATGCACAATATCGCTTGTATTGTTTATTTGCAGGTAAACCGGCGAGCAATGACCATCTCGGCAGGAGCATTCCGCTCCAGTTCCCGCAGCCCTACTAAACCTTGATCATTCATCCCAACCTGAATGTCGCGTCCGTTTCTTGAAAAATCTCCATCGGCATATTCCGCCAACGGATCCCGAACTATATAGGGCTTGATTCCTGTAAGACCAGGGATATATAGGCAGCTCAGGAACCAGAGCATGGCCAAATCTCTTCAAACCATTTCATTCGGTTAAAATTGGCAATCGTATCTTTACCCGACAACTCTTTCATCCTTCCCGGGTAAAGAGGGGCAGCTGTTGATACCCAATTTTTCTCTATATATTTTTATATACAAAATACCTTTCAAATAGCATAGGTATGCATATATAAGTATGTCCAAGAGTTTTCCTATTTTTCTTTAATTTTTAAAGATTTTTAAACCAATTTTATTGCCCTATTTTACCAGTAAAAAACCAATAATTATTCCCCAAATTATTATTCTTTTGATTCACTTATTGTATTCTCATATTTATACTGAAATATAGCTAAGTTAATTTTTGCACATTTTTTACAAATTTGTTTAGTATTTTTAAAGCTAAATTGCATATAATTGCAATATTAGCCTATTTTAAGATTTAAGTGTGTTTATAGTTACAAAATTGATTCCAGTATTTTTTATTTAATATTTATATATTATTAATCAATTTAGTACCATTAATTTGTTTCCAGAAATTATTCTACTATTTTTGTAAAAAATAAATAAGGGAAAAATGGCTATTTAAATACTAGCCCTAATTATTTCGATTTTAGCCTAAATCAGCCCCCCAATTAAACCCAATTGCAATCTCAATTCCCTGACCCATTTTTAATTTGAACCCGCCCCTGACCCAATTAAATGCTACCCGACCCAGACCCCTTCTCATCCTGGCTGTTGATCTCTGAGATCAACGGCCCCTATTCATTCTTTCCTTTTTAATTTCCCCAATACCCCAAACCCTACTCATTCATCACCTAGACGCCGCCCTTGAAACCCTCTTCTCTCAACTCTCTCTCAATCTCTCTCAGAAACCCTAGCCGCCTCCCTCCACTTCTACCTTAAACCATCGGAATCCATGGCTTTACAGGCCATCGGAGTCTTATACCTACCTCCTGTTGCTCTTACACACCTGATCTCTAAAGATTCAAGGCCTGACCTTGAAGGTCTGTACCCAGACCTCTGTCAATTCAGAGTTCCACGGTCATGTCCGGCGTTGCTCCCGCGCATTATGATTGTTTGAGCCTGACTTTGACCTCTCCGACTCAGATCGGTGACTTTTTCAAAGCCTTTCTCATCTCTAGGGTTCTTCTGAAACCCTAGCCCTTCGAGGTTTTCTCTGATTTCTTTAGATCCGTTGTGTATCTACGCTTTCCCTGAGCTTTCAAACGATTTCCCTAACTTTTCTTTCAAAAATTACTTTCAAAACCGTTTCTCTTCCGATCTAGGGTTTTCTGGGAAAGTATTTAAGTGTTTTCTGACTTTCTTTTTCTTTCGTGTGTATTTGCCTCTGTGGTGTTCTTGTATTTTCTTTTACCATGTTCTTGTATGCTTCTCTTACTGTGTTTTCCTATATTATGTTCTCGTATGCTTGTCTACTGTGTTCTTGTGCTTTTCTTCTACCGTGTTCTTGTATGTTTTCCCTGCTGTATTTTCTATATTATGTTCTTGTATGCTTTTCTACTGTATTTCCTTTCTCCTGTGTTCTTGTTTCTCCTACTGTATTTTTCATTACTAAGTTCCTAAGTTTCTTTATTAAATTCCTTCTACTGAGCTCTGTTTAAAGTTTCTTCTAAAAACTTCTTAGCATGTTTTTTCTACTGTTCTTATCAGTCTTTTCTCATTATGCTTCGAATTAGTTTCTTTCACTCTGTTTGCTTTGAACCCTTCTACTGTGTTTGCATGTTACGTTTCTATCATGTTTCTCATGAGTTCTGTTGCTGAAAGAAGCATGTTAGAAGGTTCAGTTCTTTTCTGAAACCTCTAAACATGTTTCGACTCAATTGCTTGCCCTCTCATCTTTGCTTTGTGATTTGCCTGAACTAGGGTTGTATTTCAAAACCCCTAATTCTTTCAGACCAACTTCGAATCTCTGAACTAAGTTTGGACATCC